>NC_048420.1:2513133-2526384 GCF_013103735.1 Etheostoma cragini | reverse complement strand
CCCCCCCCCCCCCACCTCCCCCCCATCTCTCTTTCTCTGTCTGTTTAGCTGGATTTTCATCATATACCATCCGAAACGTCTCTCACTGTGGGAGGATTAGTCCATCTCTGGCTGCCTGCTTATCTGTCTGCTCTGGCTCTCGGCTGCGGAGGGAAAGAGGAGGAGGAGAGGAGGTGGTGGAAGAGGAGGTGTGTGCGCGTGGAGGGGGAGGGTTTGGCATCTCTTCCTCAGTTGTTGTGGCTGCATCGGCTCGACTCAGCTTACTGCGAGTGTGTGTTTTGCGGGAGCGGAGCAGCAGAGGCTCTGCAGTGTGGTAGGACTAGAGACAGAACATTTTGTACCGCTGGGTGTGTGTTCAGGCAGGGGTGGATGTGTGTAGCAATTCGGCGTGCATCCCTTTCCACGCTTAGGCTGATTGTGTCTGTTGCTGCAATGCTCCGGGGGTGTGTGTCCGACTGGCTATGTGTGATCATTACTCCCCAGTGCCGGTATCGTCACTAAACACGGATCAATACCAATACCGAGGCAGATAGATGAGGCTAACGTTAGCGTGGCTCCCACGGGACCCCCTGTGGCACTAGCACTCTCTAAAGCAACATACCTCAGTCACACTAACAATGTCTTTATCCTGAGGTGAACATCTAAAGACCCTAGGGAGCTAGGGGAAAAAAGACAAGTATATTAGAAGGTGCAGTGAAATCCGGCTGGGTCGGTGGATCTTGGTAAGGTCAGTGACTCACAAAGAGATTTGAAAAATTGAAGCTGGTGCAAGTTTTTAAAAGTAGGGTTTAGTTTTTTCTCTCTAAAGCCTTTGTGATTTATTGGGAGCTGTCAGTCTTTGCAGTTCATCTATGAAGGACTAGCCCCTGTGTTAGGACGGTGGACATATTAGAAGACTTGGCTCGCTTAGATTGAAGAGATCAGAGGCAATCAAAGAAAACACTGGTTGAGAAAATCCTCCATCGGAACGTCTACACAGTTTCCTCTAACACAAGAAAGCCCTAAAATACCATTTGTTCAACAAAAATCACTCATACTGGCCAAATAAAAAGGCTGTTAGTTGCTATAATCAGTCCTAATATCCTATTTGTCTTAGTGAAGAAACTCTGTACACAAACAGAAACGTGAAAATGACACATTGTGGTTTTAGGGGGAAGTGAAAGGTGAGGTTGTCAGGTTATCAGGGAAGTACACACAGTCCTCATAAAACCACTACTCGTCATTTACATATTTCTGTTTGTGCCCGGATTGAACAAAAGAGATTAGTGGTGACGGTGACCTTTAGAGGCGCTGGTAGCCTTATTTCTCAACTTTAGATGCAGCCGGTATAGCCGTTTCCTCCGTTTCCAGTCTTTATGCTAAGCTAAGCTAATCACCTCCTGGCTCAAGTGTCAACAGAGCACAGAGTTAAGAGATGTATCGATCTTCCTGTCTAACTCTTGGTAAGAAAGCGAACAAATCCAACAATTCCTTGTAAAGTTACACTCACATTTTTCTTACCCCACGGTCAAAACAGAACTTATAAAAAGGGAGATTTTGGTCTCAAACTGATATACACCAATGGAATCGCCACAGTCTGTGGATTTGCTCACAGAGGCAAATGAAATGCTCGCAGGGTGTTTAACTTTTGGTCAACTTTGACACACAAATTTGCCCTCTGACTGCTAGCCCAGGCGTTCTTCGTGATGCTGACCCTGGAGGGAAATGAAGAGAACAAAATGGATGTTGGAGACAGCAGCGCACAACAATCTCAACTGGAGTGTCAAGCTTATATTAAAGCTAACATGGACAAAATGTACTATACGTTCAATTCGATTCCATTTTATTCATAGTATCAATTCATAACAAGAGTTATCTCGAGACGCTTTACAGCTGAAGTAGGTCTAGAACACACTCTATATTCTATAAGTACCCAAAAGTTCTAGTTCTAGTAGTTCCCTAACTAATAGTTTGATAGCTATACTTTAACTAGCAACTGAGAAAACTCCACCGTCAAAAGCTCTGGCACAAGCAAATTAGTTGAATGCCATTAGAGCTTTTCCTTTTCTTATCCATTTTTGCCAAACAACACAAACCATAACCAACTGAAGCCACTGCTCAATCTTTAAGTAGTAACTACGTCACCAAGGTCCCAGAACTAGCCATTTTGTGAGAAAGCACACACACGTTTTGCTGTGCCACAAGCCCTCACAGATTCAACACCATTTCAAGAAAATGGAGGGTTTGAAGGGCTGCTGGTAACTATTTTTTCAGGAAAAAAAAAACTGATTTAAAAAAAGGAATGACTTGTTTGAATTACTAAGTGACAGCATGCAACCTCAATCCACTCAAAACCAAACCATATAGCAATTTCTTTTGGGATGGATTGAAAGAACCGTCGGTACATGTCATGTGAAATGTAAACCATCCACTTAAATCACAGCAACCAAGAGCAGCTTAAAAAACAGCATCGGCCCATTCTGCAGCTTACTGGTATGTACTGTATATGGATCCAGGATGGTGAGGCGTGTGTTCCACATTTCACATGGCACACTCCCCGCCGCCTGATTGAGGAGGAAACTCGGGTCTGCTGCAGCCAAGTTTCAAACTCAGTCCAGATAGAGACAGATAGAGATGTCACTGTGTAGATCTCTTTCACATTACTGCTCGAGTGGGAAGTTATCAGGTCCAGATGCAAAGAAAAGTGGGTCACCACAAAAACATGTGCCAGACCCTATACTTCCCCATACAGTATGTACAGGGACCTACTGCTTACACTAGACTACATATGTACACTTGCCAAGTCAGACAGTTTTCTTCCTCATCTCCCAAAATAGCACAGAGTGGACTCAGTGTGTGTGTGTGTGTGTGTGTGTGTGTGTGTGTGTGTGTGTGTGTGTGTCTGGTTCCATCTGGCACATATCTTACATCTGCATACACATCCCTGCCTGTGTGCATGGTTCCCCTACAGTAAATTTCACATTGTATCATGACCACAGGGTGTTTCACATCTTTCAACTTGCTCTGTTTCCCCCGCAGTGTTTTGGTCTTAATGTCCTTCTCGTATGACATCCAAACTAGTAGCTGCCTTAAACCCCCAGACCCTTCCATGCTGGGTCTCTGCCATCACAAACAACAGAAATCTGACAGCGGTCAGATCTTTTTTTTAATGGGGAGTTTACAGGCAAACAAGCAGTTTTTTTTCACTGAGGGAGTTTCTGTGCTCTACAGGTCATGAGGAATCTGTTAGGATGGGAGGGAGGGGGATTCAAAATGCATAACGCTGGAAAAGTGAAGCATAGTATATCATCAGAATGGCTCAAATAGCCTCTGGCAGAGTACTATTTGCGAACATAGATGTATTTAGGGCCAAGAGTGCTCAGTCAAAGCCCTTGCAGACTTCTCCAAGTATTTCCCAGTGTGACCTTTTTCCTCAGAAAACAAATGCTCAAAATCAATGACACACTTTCCCTTTCATCCCGCTGCCTTCAGATTGTTTTTTCTTCGCTTAACACTTTACAAGTTGTGACAAATCACGTTGGTGAAAGCGCCACGGAACAACAGCAATATCTAGATGAACCCGGATCATGTGAACACTCGGGCACAGACCAACCGACACCACTGGGCTGGCTGGGAAGGGTAATATGATGGGACTGGACAGCGAGTGTCAACCCATGGGGCAAATCAGCTGTGCTATGATGCGTTATCGGTCGGCTGTTTGGGGTGCATGTGTGTGTGTGTGTGTGTGTGTGTGTGTGTGTGTGTGTGTTGTAAGCCAACAGTTAAGACAGGATAACTACTTTATTAGGAGAAAATCTCAAAGTAGGAAATTGATCCAGAAATATTTTCTCATCATCCCACCCTTATTTTTTGCCCGATCACACTATGATTGTTTATAGCAGACGACGGGAAGATACCGGTGCAGAATTTGTGGAGGAGCAAATTATTTTTGAGCATTTTTTACTTGAAAAAAAGGGAAATCACTAAGTCATTCAAGAGAAAAATGTTACAAAACATACAACTTTATGATCCCACTAAATCAGCTTGTTACTGTTAATGTCTCTCTCTGCCTTTGGCCTTTTTTATATGAAAGCTAGTCTTTTGCTCATTAATTTGACCACAGTGGTGTGTAAGATGCTTAAATGAAACATGAGCAAAGCAGAGAGGAGTGAGTCTGTTTGTTACGCAACACAGAGTCAACGGTGTGGAGCTGTATGTACAGTAATAGCAGACTGCTGGCACTCAGAGAGAACAGGTGGAATAAACGGTTTTCTGATGACAATATAGTAATTGTGTGTGTGTGTGTGTGTGTAGGAGGACAAGGAGCCAAGCAGTTCACATCGGCCCAGACTGACCAGCTAATAATAAGAAGAATAATACCATAATGACACAGAGGCCTCAAGGGATTTCACAAATAGAAACTTTAAAGAAGGAAAGACGAGGAGGAGGGAGGCAGGGAGAAAAAAAAAGATCACATGAGAAATTGAAAGAAAATGGGTTGTCTGTGTTCGTCACCCACGTATATATATATAGTGTGTGTGCATTCATCGCTGCAGAGCAACATATTCTGGTTTTAGCCTCCACGCTTTACACTTACTGAATGTTTCTGCGTGTCAGACTCCTCTTCCCAGGCTCTTTGTTGGTTTTAAAGCTCAGGCGGTCTTATCTAACCAGGTCTCCTGAGAAATCCAGACAGAGAGAGAGAGAGAGCGAAGGAGAGAGGCTGCAGACTGCAGAGAGCATGCATGGAGGTGGAGGAACTGAAAGTCAGATCAACATTGCTGCAAAACCATCCATCCTAATGAGTCACGTCGTCTACCTGGAGTCTCAGAATAGTCTTGGATTCTTAGAAAAAGCAACAGTATCGACAACAGAGCTTATGCTTTAATGACGCCTTTTCTTTTTTTCTCTCAAAATATTGGTGCTTGTTTGTAGAAAGTTGCTTTAGGAAGGAAAACCTCTAAGCTTTCCAACAAGTGGAAGCAGGTTTGTCGGTAAAACGAGCCAAGTTACTCAGAGGGGGAATTCTAGGACGTGGCGAATTTGAGTACTTTAAAGCGGGAATTGTCGTGTTCATGTGGACTTGTTGGACTCTGACCAATCAGCTCTAAGCTAACTTTCTGACTGTGTGGCTGCCAATCACAGCAGTAGCTCATTAAAAAAGGCTGTTTATGCAAAAGGGTCTGGTCACACACAGGTGAGACTGGAGGCCTGTGGCAGTCCCTGTATTGTGGACTCTGAATGGGTTAGAGTTAGTGTATTGGATAATGCATGTCAGCAATGATCATTTAACATAAAATAATAGGCCTATTGGCATGCACAACAGATGGAGCTCATTGTTAATCTTCTAATCAGGGGTTGCAAACCTTTTTGGTGACCCCGTCAAATGAAGACCACTATGATAGAAGGGTATGGCCTTATCACTCCCAACTCATCACATGTGGACCCCTTGCTGTCCCGCTTTTAAGACAAATTAGATTTCAAACGACTGAACGAAAGACTCATTATGACTGGATTAATGGACATATTTTGGCAGTGTGAGACCATGTGTGTGTTTATGAGGACAGTAAATGCCCTGCTGAAATAATCAGAGAGCTATCACATGCAGACAGCTCTAAATATCGGCATGTCTCTTCCTGCTCGCGCCGAGATGCACATTTATGTTAATGTCACACTACTGTACCACAGTGTTGCCTAAGCATCACATTACTGGAGCGTGATGTTCCCTGCTGCAGGGCCAAACTCTCTGACTCCCTCTGTGTGTGTGTGTGTGTGTGTGTGTGTGTGTGTGTGTGTGTGTGCGTGTGTGTCTGTTCTCCAAATCTGTTTGCAAACTGCTGAGTACAAGCCAGGGAGTGAATTCACACTGGATTAGGTCTGAGTTGGCTAAACACCAGATAGCAGAGATAACAGTGTCTGTGGGAGTAGGTGTGTAGGTAGGTGTGTGTGTGTAGGTGTGTGTGTGTGTGTGTGTGTGTGTGTGTGTGGCTGACATCAGCAGGAGTAGGGGTAAACACTGATAAGTCTTTTTCAGGATCTGCAGTTCTAATGGTCACGACGGTTAGATACTAACGAACAGGGCTGATGTTTACTGACCTTTACTGTGAAATCTTGTTTACAGAAAGCAAAAAAGACGGGAGGAGGGTATGAGGAAGAAAAGTGGAGGCCGGAAAGAAACATATAACAAAGGTGACAGCAGTGTAAAAGGAAGGAATGGGAAGTAAAGAAAAACAGCCGAAGAAAACAGAAAAGAAGGAAGAATGGATGCAAAAGGAGAAGAGGAAAGGAGGAGAAGAAGGAAAAGGGGAGAAAGGCAAAAAATAAAGACGGAAAGATTGCAATGGGACACAGAAAATGAAGAAAGGAAGAGGGAGGAAGAAAAGTTAGATATGTCATATGTATAGAGTGGCAGGAAATCATTAAGAAGAAAAGTAAGTAATCAAGTTGAGGCAGTAAGGAAGTAGGAAAGGATGGAAGGGAGAAAAGAAGGAAAAATGGATGGAAGGAAGGACAGCAAAGGAAAGAAGGAAAAAAGAAGTCACAGGAAACAGATTCTCAGTTCCTTCACATATTTTCCCTCTTTTCTTCCACCCACTAGCTCGCAGCCAAACCCAGAGGGAGCAAGCCGTCATCTCTCTTTTACCTTCCCTCCATCTTTTTCTCCCCAGAATTAAACCCATCGATACGAGGCTTCATCCCATCTTTTCATGGGAGGGGAAGGTGAACTTATGAAGGCTCCGCCTGTTCCCCAGCCGATTGATTGATGTCAAAGTGTTTAACTCACAAAGGGCTCAGCAGCACTGCGGTTTATGCACCAGGCAAATAATTTACAGGACTCATTGATGTTGCTTGTTTTACCTGAGAAATAAGATGCTAATCCCCTTGATGTGCACCAAATGGAGAGGAGGGGGTATGTGTGGGGGCGAGAGGGGCGGACCTCCTGTCTATCACCTCCACGTTAGACAAACAAAGCTGTCTCTGCTGCGCCTCACAGACAAGCTGCACGAACGAAGAAGCACAATGCCATTACATCTCCTGTAAAACCTTCAGTATCTCACAAAGCCAACGTATAACAGGGCCGACGCAGCTGTTAGACATCCTTATCGACATATGAATTATGGCACTGCTACTTGAAACAAACAAGAGCATCGCTAAGAGGATTGGCAGCCTCTCTGGCCCTTCACGCTGCATGTACTGTACACTGTGTTACATGTGTTAGTGGGTTTGATTTATCAGGAAAATGTCTTGCTTCATGGCACAAGAGAAGTTCGAAGGCAGTTATTGCATTAGAAACAGAGTAAATAGACTTTGAAAGCCTGTTTCAGAGGAACAGAGGAACCAGGTCAATAGTTCCTGGCCCAAAACAAGAACTTTCTCAGGACAGAACTTTCTGATGGCCCAGGAACTATTCGGGTTTGTAAGCATACCCTGATCAGCTTGGCTCCAGACCTCTGAATCCCGAAATACAATTGAGGAGAGATCTTCAACAGGGGGGTCCTCAGAGTTGCTTTAGGGAGGCCGCCAATTTTTTGTTAAAAAATGTATGACAACGTACAAAAATGCATACACGCCAAAATGTATGATATCCAATGCAATTAGGAGACCGTCAGCTGGTCACATGACGCCGGCTGGCTACAAGCCGCGTGACCCCGAGCGGCTTTGTGACGCGGGCTCCAGACCTCCGTTGAATCAGTGGTAGCCGGTGGTTCAGTTACCCCAAAATAGGAGATCTAGAGCCGGGTACAAAGCACCGCGAGCTGCCACTCGTTTTGAAGGACATCACGGTTCAATTTGGTCCACCAAATACCAGATGTTTTTCTGCGACGAGAGTTAAGATTAGGCACCGAAACGACTAGTTACGATTGGGAAAAAGATAGGAAACTAGGGAACACTCATTTTCCTGGGTGTAAGGCTTTAGTTCCCCCCAGGAAGTGAACTCAGCTTGAAAGACCTGTATGTTAAAACCCACCTATCACCCTGATTATTTTAGTTTTTGGATTAGTATTGTATGCACTATAAAAAAAATGAATGGTAATATAATATAATGTAATATAATATGTGATGTACTAAATGGTTTAGGCCGCCCACACATTACTGTAGGCCCAGTTTAATATGCAACTTCATTTTATACTACAGGCTACATGTAGTAGGGGGTCCCTGATCTGTCTCTTTTACGGTTAAGGGGTCTTTGTCCCAAAAACCGTAGAAGCCTTCTGCATTAGAGCTTTTCCTTTGGATCACACATGCAAATATTAGTTTATATGTTCACACAAATGGCCTTTTTTTACCATACTGTGAGATACAGATCTGGCTTTTTGTGCCATTTACACAAAATCCATTTTTTTGTCTTCTCAAAGGTACCCTGTAGAGTTTTTAACCTCTAGCAGGTTCTTCTTTAAGTGGGTCCCAGTTGTGTTTAACTCACACATACTGTATAAAGACATATGTGCACACAGGTGATGCAAATGTGGTTTCACACTATTCCACTCTACATTTTAATGACAGCTGCCATCCAAGGCACACAGAGTTTCAGCTTCTCCCCTCTGGGCGTAGTTTTCAATCCCTAGGTGTAGAACAAAAAGACACAAAAACAGCCTTTACACTGACAAATAAGTCATAGCTATATTTTGCACAGGTGTTTATTTGGTGTTTATGCATTGTTGCTTTTAGTAAAATTTAGCTCACATCAATATTTAAGTATGATATGTGCCTCTATGTTTTTATGTGTGTATGAGGACACTACTGCAAATAAAACCTACCTATGGGTACAAATAAAGTAACTTGAATTTAATTTGAACAGGTGGTGAAAACGCACCAAGGTATGCAGCGATGATGTCATGTCTTGACATGACAAAAAGAGAGTAGCGTGACGTTGGTATACCTCCGGAAAACAATGGCTTCTTTCATTCAATCTTTCCAAACTTGAATTAATTATAGTTTTCTCCGCTTGCAAAATATAGCCCTGTTGTGTTAGAAATGGGGTCGCCACATCAGTACAAAGTTTCACTGAGATATTCTGCAATGTTCTGGCAGATTACAAAGGACCCCAGTCGTTATTTATATATAAGAATCATTGGAAGTGTAGTTTAAAATCTTTAGAAACACCAGCACTATTGCTTGCCAAGGGTAGCTGACATTGTACTTGTCACCTTCACACACATCCACACACCCAGAGAACACACACACACACACACATCTTTATGTGTGAAAGTGGGTAAAGAGAACACTTGAGTCCCTACCAAATCCCTAAAAGCTGTCATTGACTTCAAACACAGTGGATTCTTCACAGTGGAGTGCCTCTGCTGAGCAATTGAGCACTCTGTCTTTATTTTTCTATAGGATCCTTTTCATATAGCCTCTGCAGTCCAAACCACATGCTCAATATGGTAAACCAGGGCTCTTTCAATTCAAATGAAACCACCTTGGAAAATATGTGTGCTTCACACACAAAAAAACAAGCTTCCTTTATTGCAGAGCCAATGCCAGTGTGGTTATATTAACGTGACTGTACACATTCAATATTGGTCTACAGAATGATCATTTATCAAATTTAAAAGTGCTTTAACTTTCATGAAACGTGTAACTTATGAGCAGTGTGGGATTGAGTGTATCTATCAGTGTCAGAGTGACATGTGTGGGGTGATAATCTATTCTGTGACCCAAATTTATGTGTTGAAAGGCTGCAAAACAGCACTGCAGCCCTCCCATCCGATTTCACAGGTCATCACTGTCAGTACGATATGCTGCATGTGTGTGTGTGTGTGTGTGTCTGTGTATGTGTGTGTGCGTATGAAGGAGAGAGTATGATAAAAAGGAATGTGTTATCCATCTTATCAAGAGGAGATGTTTTGAAGGAACGCTGGTATTAATAAATGCATGAGAGCCAACAAAAAAAAGGAACATTCTGCGGCTTTGCAAAAATGAAAAGAGAAGGAGATAAATAAATGAAAAAGTCAAAAAGCTCCTTGTTAGCAATCTCTCAGACGCTGCTTGCGCTAGGAGCTACGTCCTCAATGAGAGACATATTATCTCTGGTCAGCTTTCCTATCTATTATTCACAGAGAAACACTGGTGGCGAGATCAACAGCAGTCACTTACAATATATCCCCGAGCAACGGCATCCTATTCAAGTGCAAAAGAGAAAGAAAACCTTAATAACCACGGATGGAGATGGTGGAGTATGGGCTGAAATATGTGCCCACAGAAACTGAATTTCTATCATTTCTATTTGAAATTATATAGCTAAACTTGACAAATTGCATTGAAAACTTCATCATTTGAAATTGAGTTATTTTATTTGAATCATTGCACTGAAAAACTGAATCTGAGTAGTATGGAATAGTACCCGGATGTCTGTCACAGTAACTTGAAATAAATGTTTTTTAACTGAATTGGAATGTGGGAACCGAAAGTGAAGACATAGAGAGTTGAATTTCCATTGACGATCACAGTTTATTGGATTTCCAATCCCAAAAAAAAATTCAGATTCAGTTTTTTCAACGCATCGATTTAAACGAAACAATACAATTTTGAATGACGGATTTCAAAATTCAGTTTTTCAATGCAATTGCTCAAGTTTAGAAATACAAATTCAAATGTAAATGATTTAAATCCAGTTTCTGTTGGCACATAATTCAGCCCCTAGTGGAGAGGCTGCAGAGTTGGCAACAGCTTGAAGAAGAACAGGCCTTTGATATTTAGGGATGGTGTGGATTCAATGCAAATATATATACATATATATATATATATATATATATATATATATATATATATATATGTGTATTGAATAAAAGGGAACAAAGGGATTGTTTGTCCATTAGGAAAAGAAAATCTCCTCTCTTGTGTTCTCTCCGCCTATTTTAATCCACAGCTGACTTTACAGACAAACAACTTCCGCCACTTCTGCAGTTTATTGCTTTATTGAACTCTCCCAAACTGCAGGACATGAGGCCCGCGTGACATATGCATTCACGTGTGTCCCCAGATTGAGGATTCACGTGCGAAATGTTAATAAATTCAAAGGGAAATTGCTTTCTGTTTATCTTTAATATGACAAAACACCTCGACTTTGATCCCTGGCGCATGTTATAAGCTCACAAACATGGCATTTCAAATGCTAATTCCTCATTGTGTATGGGCTTATTAGATAATATGTGAACGCAATATATGCCTTTCATGTGGACAATGAAATATGTGGCTTGATGCGGACAAACTCATCTTTATATTGAATATTATAAGCAAGTGGCCATCTTTTAAAGATGCAATTACTTTTTGTATAAATAAAGGATGTGCTGTGTGTATTCACATCCATGTTCGATATTCAGATAAAAATGTCAAAGTTACAGTTTGGAAAGCAAAACAGATGAACTTTTCGTGTACAGCTCCAACCTCACGTGCATGTTCATCTGCATTTCTAAATCTGGTTCTATGGAAACACATTTGGCTTTGAGTGCTGTCCTGGCAGGCAGAGAATATTTAAACAGCCAAATAGCCTTGCTTTTTAGGTACTCGGCTGCTGTCTGTTGCTATGCAACCGCATCCTCCAAATTGTCAGATTCAGGGCCCGGTCCCCTCCTTTTCCTCCCCCCTTCCTTCAAAAAACTGCAGAGGGAAAAGGTACTTTGTACATGAAATGAGGCGTGCACACCGCAGCACCACCCTCAGGATTCCTCATTTGAATAAACACCAATATTTCAATATTTGAGTCCTCCTTACATATTAAAATTTCCCAGAGCTTGATGCATTTTTCCCAGCTCACCTTTGTTCAACAATCCTGCATTCGTGGGTTCTAGCCTTGCGATTTCTCCTGTTCGCCTGCTTTTCTGCTGTGTTCTTTTCATTAAAAATCACTCTCTCCTTCACTGTGCTTGTCTTTGTTTGTCACACGCACACACACACACACACGCACACACACACACACCTCTCTTTCTCCCCGTGTACATACTGTATGTCTGTGAGGCAGACTGTCTCTATAATTGGGTTATTCTTCTCTTCACTGGTCTGATGCACTGAGACACACGCGCACTTGTGTACACGTGAACCCACACATGCAAAGCATGCACACACACACGCACGAGTCTGATACGTGGAGACGTTTTCGTAGAGATTGTTGCTGAGGTAGGAGAAGCGCAACCATGCATGTGTTTTACTCAGGCCTATCAGGGAATGCAGGGCCTGCGTTGTGATTGGGTATACAAGTCGATATCAAAAACGACAACATGGACAGGTGTAAAACTACTCTGATCGATGCATGGCCTGTTCTTCCTGTACAACTTCGCTCTGATTACCTCTCATGCGGTGTAACTTTGAAACATCTCCAAACAAATCATCCCAATATGTCTGACAGCATATTGTGACCATGTACTCTTGTATGTGTTTTCTCCAGAGCCAGGGAACACAAATACACATGGACAGATGCACATGGGGATACAGTGATGAAAGGGCACATTTTCACAAGGTATAGTGAAGAGGGCACTCACATGCAACCCCTCCCCCCTCCCCCCTTCCCCTGTCTGAATCTGCCTACTCCTCTTTCTCTCCTCTCCGTGTCGTTCTCCCACAAACCTGCGTCTCAGTGAGGTGACCCTGTTTTAATGTGTGCTGAAAAGGTCGCTCCGGTCCTGTCCACTGATACAGAAAGGCCCTCCCAGGCCTGTGTGCATGGCTGCGCTGCAGTGTAATACCTTCAGACACCAGGGACATTCACTGTTTACACCACTGACACTCCTCTCACACACACACACACACACACACAAATAGAAAACAAACTAAACACAAAATCAAAGGCAATAGCACGCCTGAGTGGGTGTCAAACCTAACCGCTCAGGGGATTTAGACCTGTTTGAAATCATCCTGACACAGTAAACTGCACTGTGTGACAGACCATACTTTACACTTGGGTTTTCGGTTAATGAGGAAAAAGAGAGAAGAAAATAGGGCAACTGCAACCGAGCCAAAATGTTTACGGGGGACCAAGAAAGTGTGTACCTTAAAGGAAGGGGAAAAAGATAATCCCAGTAAGACTGTACATGGAGATGGCCAAGTCCAACCCATTATAGGTTGATGTTCAAACAACTGAAACACATTTAATTTCATATCAATACAGTCTCAAGTGAGACTGTCATGTGACTGACAGTGACAGTGAGCCGGGTACGGGTCATTGCGAGGGGACGGTCATGACAGCGGCCGTTCCAGTTGAGTTAGCCAATAAAATGATGACAGTTAAGTCAAGGCACCAAAAGGAATAGCTAAGATTCTTTTTTTTTTTTTTTT
>NC_048420.1:2509479-2513033 GCF_013103735.1 Etheostoma cragini | reverse complement strand
TTATCCATCAACATCCATTCCTTTAATTTTAGTCGAAATAATTCCTAATTTCTGCTTTTCTGTAGGTGTAATAACTGTAAATTGTCAAAAAAGTGACAAACATTGAAAAAAAAAGCGTCAAAAGTTTTGAAAAAAGGGACAAAAACATGAGAAAAAGTTAAAAACATTGATTAAAAGCATCAACAAACGTGTTGATTTTCAATTTTGACGGGAAGACAACACAAGAGTTAAAGTCAATGTGTGTATTTCCACTAATTGCGCAAGTCCCAGCTCCGGCGATCCCCTGCCCTCCGGAGCAGATACTCAGAGCTTCTATTTTTGCCGGATGCCGGAGAGCTCCACAGCAACTCAGCACACGGCGGATAGTGGGGACAGGAAGTCGAGCACAGAAACATATAAAAAAATCCGGTTAATTTTCAAAATAAAACAGACCGTGCAGGCGGATCATATCTCCCCGCACTACACCTTGAAAACAGTCGTTTCCCCTCTACTCCTCTGGATGGACACTAACTGTTGTTGGTTTTGGGGATCTGTTCTACATAAATTCGCGAGATCTCGTGGGTCTTTGTGACTTCAGCTGTCGGTCGTGGCCGCAGCCGTTCCGCATCCTGCGAAATTTGGGGGTTATGCAGCGGCGGGCAATGTGGGGCTTACAGAAATAAATATGTGGAGTACATACAAATTACAGTGCATTGCTTTTCATAGCAATGCATGGTTCGTGACAACAGCCTGCAGCGGGACATTTAGCTCCTGATTAGAGAAAACAGCGCAGGCAGTAGCTATGGACACCTACAGAAACTGTCGTTTTCACTGCATATTTGCTGTTCCCTGGCACATCAACGTCTCCAATTATGTATTGTGAAATCCCCCCCCCCCCTTGTTTCAATAACTGTGCTATAGAGTGCATATGCCATGTGCGTGTCCTGTGGCTTTGATAGTGGCTGTACAGTGCAGTGAGTGCATCGGTGTGTGTTAGCTGGCAGATTGGCTTCAGCGCCCTCCTGCAATGATGCGCCATGTTCCTGTTTATCAGACAGGACACACAACAACACTCCCCTCATCTGCTTTTGTCTCAATCACCCATTCCTCTTCTTTCTGTATTCATCTTTCTTCCTCTACAAGGGTTTGTCTTTTCTCTCACCGCATGCCACGCACACTGTCTCTCCTTCAGTCTGTCCCTGTGGTAAGCATTAGCCCGCAGGAACGTCTCCGTCTTTACCTTCAATCATCGTGTGAAGGTGCAACCCTCAGACGCAGCTTTGGTTGCATGAGTGAGGGAAAGCCAGGACGGCACTGACATCACGGTGCTCTGCGTTAATTATCGCCCCCCCTTGATGCGGCGCGCCGATTTTCGTCCCCTAAGGTACGGCACAAAGTCCTTACAGTTGTATAACACAGATGGTTGACTACTACATTCAGTGAAGATAACTATATGAAAGCTTTGCTGGCGTAAATATGGTGTTACTTACTGACTAATACAAAATTAAGTTAGTTAAACTTAATCTTGTACTGATTAGTTGAGTTTCGTCATTTAAGATTCAAATGTGAAAAATTACATTATAATCAGTGCTTGTTTCAGAAGGAAGAAGGTCTTTTTGAGGAGTCTTCTCTGTATTTTCTATATATTTCTCTATATTTTTAAGAGGCGTGACCAACGGGCAAAGTTCCAATGACTCTGTACCTTATTGGATAGTCCTTCAACCAATCAGACCAACGATCCGGGTGATAACGGGTTGCTGCGCTTCGTTGGCGCTCGGTGGCAGCCATGTTGAATGTAAACAAGAAGCTGCTTGGTCGCTTCTCTGTCGTCATCGCGTCAAACCCGGCAATAGCGCGTCAGGTAGATAAGCCAGTCTGTGATTGGTTCCCGCAAAATTGTAAACTGACGCAGGAGAATTAAACGTGCAGGTTTCCAGACCGAGCTGCAGGGCGAAATCAAATCGCCGGCAGAGTGGGCGGGGCTTACCTAGTCTATCTTTTTGGCACATTAAGGAGGAAACCTATGCATAAATGTATGGTATAATGTCATGTTCATTTTGACTGGCCTACAGGGTGTCGATGAATATCACGTAGACCCGTTAAGAAGAGTTTGGTTCAGGGGCGGCCTCTAGCTCACCCTGTAAGAGAGTTCGCCCCGTGTTGGCCGAGTCCTGCAGCGGCCCGGGTTCGAATTCAACCTGCGGCCCTTTGCTGCGTGTCATCCCCCTTTCATGTCTATCTAATGTCAGTAATAAAAGGAAAAGCCCCCCAAAAAGAATCTTAAAAAAGAATGGTTTGGTCCAGAGTTAAGTGAGACTGTAGTTAAACGTTGGATTATTAAATTTTTAAAAGAACACATTTTTTAAATGAAGAGTTAAATTTAAAAGCAATACAACGCACCCTTCATTACTCAGAGGTTTTGCTGAGACATGGTCTGGTATGACCAGTAGCTTTTGGTTGTTATTTGTTATTTAATGTCAGCATTTGTTGCTTCCTGTTACCAAAGGCCTTTATCATAATCCTGTAATTGGCCTTTTTACATAGGGGTGCTGTAAAAGAACAGTATTAATCTGCATTACGTTACAGTACCAGTAAAATGTGACTCGTGGAAACATACATAGCCACTTGATTATTGAATATAAAAATGGATAATACAAATGCATGACATTATAATACAGCTTCTGTTTTTGCTTGTGGTCATTTAAGTTATAAGTGCACTCAACATAACACTAAGGTAATGTAGAAATGCTCTGTTTCTGTTATGGAATATCAAGACAACTTTTTAGAAATTTGGCTCCTGACTGATGTCTATTACGGTGTCTATTTGTAATAATCGTATTCTCTGATCTCACACAAAATGGCACACCAACATATAGTGCAAACATGCACCCCCACATGCACATTTTCTCACCCTTCACCCTCTTGACCTCCATGAGCGAGCTACTCCGTGTGTTTACCACCATTCCCCCACTCCGAGTAACGGGTAAACATCCCGGCTTTGAGTGATTATCCAGATAATGTTTCCACAGGCTACGCTTGAGAGGAGGCTGCTGAATCTGCGGCCTAAACCTTCCCTCGATAACACACTCACACACACACACCACCCTCAGGGCTCTTACTTCTAACCACCAGCACTGCTTACAGGAGCCAGGAAGTGGCCTGGTAACAAGTGTGTAGTGGGGCTACAGCAATCCGGTAACATAGCAGGCGATAGGAGACAGTGGGGAATACAGAGTGAGTCGATTATGACGAGAGAGCTAAATTAGCATCATACTGGGACAGATGGAGGGTGTAGCTGCAGGTCGAAACATATGGCTATGCAAACTCGCAACGATTGGCCATCAATTCAAACACAACCTGCGCCACGCTTCCAGCTTGTACACAAGGGCCCGAACACACATATGCACACTTACACACAAATAAAAACTTGTACACACACACACACACACACAGTTGCCAGCTGTCACTTCAGTTACGAGTGCCTTAGGACTTTAGAAATGTTGGGTGGACAGATGATGCAATAATATCATATTATGGATCAGAGTAATAAATGTAGGCCATACAGGCTGATATCT
>NC_048420.1:2503191-2509379 GCF_013103735.1 Etheostoma cragini | reverse complement strand
CACACACACACACACACACACACACACACACACACACACACACACACACACACACACACACACACACACACAGCATTACACACACAGGACCTATATATGTCACAACGATTGAGCACTCACTCCCCACCTCCAACATATACAGAGGGAAAAAGGCGAAGTGGATATTAAAGCGAGGCGTTCGTCACAGGGAGTGTGATGTCTTTGGCATCTATAGGTAGAGTGGCTAAATGACAGGAGTGCTGTGTGGATTGGCGTGCCGTGTGCAGTCACGGCAGCTTCAGCCAAGATGCCTGGGCCTCCTGCCGGGGAGCTGGAAATGATGACTTAGCCTCAGGCCTGGAAGATGGGGTGGCACCCTTTGCCTAATGGCAAAGTTCCGCAACGTCTCATCCCACTTCACTGCACCGCTGTGGAAAATCTCTGACATTTCATACAGCGCTTCAGGTACATGAATACATCGGAATCAGCCGTGACATGTACATGACAGGAAGTGGGTGTTGGCTGATTGATGAAAGAATGGAAACAATGGATGTAGGGGAAGAAAAAGGGGTTTACTTAGATTTTTATTTGCAGAAACCAACCTTTAAAGCGCTGCCATAAAACCCTCATGACCTAAATTCATGCACTACATCAAAGTAAGAGGAATTAACTGTAAAGGAATGTGGTATCAATATCTGATGCATGTTATATGAAGATGGGATGTCTCGGGGGGCATAAATTAATTATTTTCTGAATGGATATCTGACTTTTACCCATGTGGTAATGACTGGTCGCAGGCCATCTTTTTATTCAACACATTCTCACTCCCATCTTGTAAAATACGGGCACTGGGTCAGGGTCCACTGTCACTGTTATTGCCGATAGAAGTGCCCTTTAGCGTCATATAACACGCTTCACCTGAACGCACTTGGTCGGGCTATTGGCGTCCCTTGTCACGCGCCTGGTCGGGACCATTGGTGTCCCTTGTCACACGCTTGGTCGGGACCATTGGTGTCCCTTGTCACACGCTTGGTGGGACCATTGCCGTCCCTTGTCACGTGCTTGCTGGGACCATTGGTGTCCCTTGTCACGCGCTTGGTCGGGACCATTGGTGTCCCTTGTCACACGCTTGGTCGGGACCATTGGTGTCCCTTGTCACGCGCTTGGTCGGGACCATTGGTGTCCCTTGTCACACGCTTGGTCAGGACCATTGGCGTCCCTTTTGACGCTGTTAGGTCAAGGAAAAGCTCGTGGGTAGGCTTACGGTTTTGTGACAAACGGAAATAACGGGCCGGTTAAGGACACACGTGGGAGACAAACCCCGCTCTCCTGGGTGAAGGTCCTGTGTTTGACCCATCCACCCCCCTATGGGGAATTTCCCACTCACACACCACTCGCTAAACCCAGGTAATGCCAGTACGTTCTACACACACTTCGAAGGGCTTCACATCAGACGCTGACAGCCACTGTTCAAACGCCTGTATTTTAAGCGTTTAGAGTAAGAACGGGTTGTTTTATTTAAACGTTTGGTTTACAAATGACATAAAAAGTGGATACCAAGCGGTATCTAGATATCCAGGTTTTGAAAAATCCAACTTTAATGGGGTCTGTTTGATTTAAAGGAAGTGCTTGTCAGATGTCTAACAGCAACTGAACCCGGCTCCAACCACACCTTTGCATTGGGAAATTGGGGTTTTTGCATCATCGAAATTTAGTAACTCTTCAAAAATCAAGGCCACAATAAAAAGGTCCACGTAAATAATGCTGCATAATAGTTTGTATGTAGCCTTTATGTTGCTAGACTTGTTTCTTCAGGTCTGTTTAGAGCTATTCCGCCCTAAAAGTGTCCAGTTAGCCCGGTTTATTCTACTTTCTGATGGCCCTTGTAACAGAAACCTACCTGGGATCAGATCACCTGTCAAGCAGCCAACAATTACCACAGAGTTTGAGAAAATCCTTCTGATTGATTTCAGAGCCTGGCAGGAGAGTGGGAGTATAGTGACACTGGTTGACAAGCTACACAATTTGGGAATAACATTCTGCTTTCATGGAAGTGTTTCATGTTTTTACTTTTATAAAAGCAAGGGCTTAACTTTCTAACAGTTGAAGTCTGAAAATACCTTTGCTAAAGTCCTCTTTACCCCAGCTTAAAAGTTATTGTCATACAATGGCATTTGAGCTTAAAGTATTGGATATAGACGTTTGGAGAAAACAATAATTCCACAGTTTGCGACTTCCATTGGGACTATTTCTTTGGTAAAACATTTGAGTGTGTTAAACGATGAGATCATCCTACACTATATATGAAATGGAAAATATTCAGTGGAAGTGTGAAGGACAGCAGCAGATACAAAAGGTCAAAAAGTACAATTTTGTAACTAACAGCCCACATTCCACATCACCTCTAAATTACCTTTTCTATGTCTGAATCTCATTGGAAATGCCACGACACACTATATGCTACCGCACGCTTTAATTATTAAAGTTTATTGCGCACGCATTACCAGTTTGCAATGCATCCACAGATCAAACGGACTCGTGCACACACACGTGCATGGATTTGGCAGGCTGCCCAGGCCATGTTTGGGATATATAAATAAAGAGATTGAGGAATCAAGGCAGAAATGAGGCTTGACAGTCCTTTTTCTCACAATTCATTTCCCCATTCCGAGGGGGGACACAGGCACCAAATGATCTCCCTCCCTCTTTCCACTGGCTCAGAATAGAAGTAGACAGCAGCAACAATAGTCATTTACCTTCCGTCTATCTCATACAAACGAAGACGCATGTGGCCGTTGACCTCCTGCACAAATTTGAAAACGCACTAGGAGAATGAAAGATAACTGGCCTGAACCCTGTGGACAGCTTCCAATTTGACTTCAGACAGAATTAGATATCATAAACACATCCAGCTTGTTTATGAAACTAAATCTTTAGAAAAATTTTGAAATAGAGAGAAAGCACTGGCGTAAACAGGAGAACGTATTGGTGAGGGGCAGGAGAGCCGTGGCCTGGCAGTGTTCACGCTTACAGATTATGGCTTGACATTTGGAGTCCGAGCCAGTGAAATGTCAGAAGGGTTATGACAGGAATGGTGATAGGCAGATTATGACTGACCTCTGACCTGGAAGTTCTGAAAGGTCACAGCTCACTGAGTCGTCTGGGAGCCGATGCGCTTTCAGATCACGAAATGAAAGGTGTCCGAGCCAAACAAGGATACAGAGGAAAGTTTGCCAACATCAACTTTTCAGAGCAGATTTTTTGCCTTCCAAGTGACATTGGATTCATGGAAGCTGACTGATGGCTAAGCCCGGCCCCTTGATCTACCATTGCGTTGATATATATGGGTGCCCACTGGGCCAACTGAGCTCTCTGGGCGCCCTCTGACATTCTAGTCCTAGTGTTTGAAGTTTGATAAAGAACAATGCAAGACAACACTGTTATTTCATTCTAACATCATTATATTATATATATTATAGGTGCACAGCTTCGTCCACAGACAAACAAGTCAGGGGTTTGATTTCTGCTTTAATGTTCTTATTTTAAAACAGTGTGTTTCACTTTTAACTGAACTTTGAGCTTACAGCTTTTATGTTGGCAAATGCTAATGCTAGCTTAAAAAGAGTTTGGCTGTTGTTGCTAGAGTAAACCTCCCCAAATCCACTGAAGAGCATTACAGAACTGTTAGCCATGACTTTGTTATTGTAGCATCCTGGAAATGAAGTATGCCTTAATGTCAATTCCTTACTACTAATTTGGTATAAGCTTGGAAATAATGCAGGTTTAGGTTAGTTCTGTAGGTACAGCTAGTTAGCCAGACATGCTAATGTTTGCAGCTGAAATTAGAGCACACAATGGACTGTTTAGTCCATTCCTTGGACTTTTTTTCTAACTGGTTTTAGAAAAGCAGTAAGACTTACAAAAACTTCATAAACAGCCACGCAATTTCATTTTATTTTCAGATTCAAAGCGCCACCTTACCAGCACTTGCTTCACTTTTTCCGACACACAGAGACCAGGTCCGAGACCAGGACGCCTCACTAGGTCAGTCTCACAGGCACCTATTCCAGTTCCTCCGTATAAAAACAACTTTGTTGAGAAATCTTTTTGCTATACATACACCAAGATTTGAAATGACATCCCACATCACATCAGAACACTATCAGCCATCACATGTTTCAAAAAGGCCTCAAACAGCTCCTTCTTAACAGTTACACTTGCACACATTAATCGCACATGTTTGTTGTCTGTTTGTTTGTCTAGCCCAGGCTGATTGTCTTTGTCCTGGTGAAACTGTATTGTTGATTTAGTTGTCCAAATTTGTCTAGTCCATATCGATGTCCTCTACAAATGTTCGTCCCGACGTGCTGTAACCACGTTCAATGTTTTATGTTTCAGCAGAACAGGAACATGCTGAAAAACAGTTTTTGAACTGAGTCAGGCCCGTTTCTATTGCAATGTAATGTTACTTTTAACTTTCCTGTGCAATAAACATGAATGAATGAAAGGCAAGGTCTGCCATGCATAGCTATAGTTGGAAAGCTATTGTTTGAGGGAGAGCTTTTGTGTGTAGCCTATTGATTCCTGCTTAAATACCTTAAAAGCACGATGTGCCAAACAAACGACCAGGGGAGACTTTAACCACTTTAAGTTCAGCAGAGTTCCATTTGCAGGCTCTCTCTCCCTCAGCGCCATGATACTAACCTGATTACCTTCTGCCATTACGTCAGCCTCCAACAATCAATATGTACCATTAGTGCTAATCACTCTTTAATTAGTGATGTATTCACGGCCCCTTGTTTGCCTTGTGTGTATTTGTTCTTGTGTGAGTCAGAGCTTGCGTGACATCCACCCACATTGAACACTTCCAAACGCTCAACAGTCTTGTCGTTGCAAAGCAGTATAACACACTATCAAATTACGCTTTAAAAAGATCTGAAGCGCTACCTGTTTCACCTGGGGCAGTCCCTAGTTTTTGTCTATAAAGCAAATTAACAAAACCCACAACGCTCCATCATCCAGCTATGATATCTCCTTTCTTGTGGTGCTGGAATTCCCATCACAAGACACTGAGACAACAAGGATCAACTCAAAAGCTCACAGAGAAGAAAAGGAATGTGTTTGGGCTTCTCTTATTGCTAATGCAGCAAGGCATTAGTAATGCCTCTTATACATATGAATGATCCTCGGCACAGACTGAGACAGAAGGAACCATTGGCCTTGGGGCATAAAAACTGTGAGCTTTGATTATTGATTCAGTCTCTCTTCTTAACACATAAGGTACCATTTCGACCTGAAAGAACTCGCGAGCTTAGAAAAAGAAGAGAGAATAGAAGAAAGGGGTTGAGTCCTTTGAGGGAAAAACATGTCTGGGGAGTTCCACCTAAGCTGAATTGAAATTTAACAGTTTGGTGGAGTGTAAGAAGAAAAAAGAGAAAGAAAAAACAACAGATCCACTTGAAACTCCTGTTGTTCATGGCTTCAAGATGTTAAAAAGAAGAAGAAGCAAGAAAAAAAAAAGCAAGGACACTCATTCATTTCTTTAAATTTGCCAATTTATTCAGTCTGTTTCTGTTAAACACATATGAATGTTGCAGGGTAATTACATATGAGAGTGTGAAAACAAGTGAGTCCTTTCTTAATTCATTATGTCTTTGAAGAGGTGGTAATGGTCTCTGTTTTTCAGATGTTATGTTTGTGCATTTACATAATATGTAATGCCAGAAGATGAGAAAAATGGGCTGTTTTTCTTTTTAGGGTTTAGGCTAAAAATACCCAGGATGTTGTAACATAGCGGCAACCAGCGCTGATTTGGATTGCTGGTTTATCCTGGGATCAGTTTTCATCTTAAAAACAAACATCTCATACCTCTGGAGGAGCCAAAAAATTGAAAACTGACCAAATATCAGTTTCTCTGTGTGTATGCCCCCACCCGAGCGTTTGTTGTGAAAGCAGCCGGGGAAGAGATTAAAGTGCTGAAAAGCCCCCCATTCCAAAAAAACACTTGAAAACAAGAAAATGCTCAGCAATCCCTGCTCTCTTTTAATGCAGAGATTAAAATGCATTCTCATTTGTGTGAGACGCTTATCAAACTAAGAAAAATACTCCTCAGATTGTCGGATGTGAGTAGTGAGCCATGTTGCTGAGCAGAACTGTCTATTGTGTGTTTGTGTGTGTGTGTGTGCCGGGTGGGGGGGGGGGGGGGGGGG
>NC_048420.1:2464210-2503181 GCF_013103735.1 Etheostoma cragini | reverse complement strand
TCAGTGCAAAACCTATTAGTGTGTCTGAGCCTGCATCTCCAAATCTTGTTACTCTGAACTGATGCAACAGGAATGCAATACAAACTCCCTTGCCCTCTCCTCCCTCTCTCCCCCAGCCTATCTCCAGCTCGCTCGCCCACTTACTCTCTACCTGCGCTTCTATTGCAGCGCTTCTTCTTCCTCGCCCCCTGGACACACTCTTTCTCTCTCTATCGTTCCAATTCCCCTGTGAAAAAAACCCTCTTCCCCTTCTCTTCCTTCTCCTTTCTCATTCAAAATCACTGTCTCCGGGTGCTTTCTAATCTTTGTTTCTGTTTTTTTTTTTTTATAGCCAAATATTTCTCCTCTTTGAAATTGTTTTGTGCTGTCCAGAGTCCCACAGCATCTTGTAAATCAATCCTGTAAACTAAAAACAGTTTGCTTCTTCAGTGCAAGGTCTTTTATCTTATGTATTGTCACACAATTACACTTCTCACGTTCTGTCTTTTTTTTTATCTTGCGGCCACCTTCTTGTAATGTGTGATTCCTATTGATTACTAAAGATCCAAACTGGAGCATGCTCAAGATGAAATAAAGCCCCGCTCTCGATAAAAGTGTTTTGGGAGAAACATGTTGATACAGACAATGACTTCCATTGATGGAAACTCATGTCAGCCCCAAAGAAAGTGTGTAGGTAATCAAGTTATCTCAGTAAAAAAGGGAAACAGTTTGATGTTTTGAGTCCCTCATCTTGCAGGGGACCACAGAGTGTAGTTTACAGAGGTCACTTTAAAGGATTTCTGGGAAACTGAGTGCTCACTAAAAACAACGTTTATATCTGGATGGAACATAAACACACAATGATTATAAATAGCCCCTAATATAAGATATAAATCTGTAGATCTATATATGTAAATACAGTACAGTCTGTTTTGCCGGTTTTGTTTCTATGACAACATGTCATTAACTGTTTGTACCTGAGCCTATACCTGTTCTTATGTTCTCATACCTTCATATAAAATAGTCAATTGCCTTCTAAAATTAATCGTACATGACCTTTTATAAACAACCATTACATAATTCTAATGTTTGAATAAGTCAAGGCAACTAAGTCTCCTTGGTTAAAGTGCCCATATTATTAAAAACACTTTTTCTGGGATTTGGGGTGTTATTTTTTCTCTGGTGCTTCCACACGCAAACAAACTGTCTGAATGTCCTCTGCATTCAGTCTCCGAAAATCTGCACGGCTTTCTACGTCACTAGACGAGACGAGGTGGCTAACCGTAGCGTGCTAGCTCGTTCTCAATGGCTAAGCACTGCTACAACACACACTAGTTCACCATAATCTCCAAAAGAACTACTTCCTGTCCCTGTTCCAACAGTGGCCCTTGTCTAGAAGAAGTCTCCCCGCTAATCCCGCCTGGACTGACCAAAGTTGGAGAAACAGTAGCTAGCTGATTTGCACATGACTCCCAACAAAGATAGTACAGAAGTGCGATGTCTCACTATGTAGCTAAAACAGAGACCTAAACACACAGGGTGAAAACAGGATCTGCAGCAATGTGCAGTACAACAAAAATATGGTGTTTTTTGAAAATGTAAACCTATTCTGGTACAACCTCTAAATACAATTATGAACCTGAAAATGAGCAGAATATGGCCGCTTTAAGCTTAGGGAAAGATCGGAGTCATGGTTAAAGGATACAACAGTGATGGTTGTTAGGAAGAGGGATGCACACTGTATCCGGTTGTCAAAGTCAGAGACTTGTCCATCTACCTAACCACCACAACCATTATAGCACCGTATCTGCGCTGGAGCCCCCCCCCCCCCCGGCTAGTTGAGCGGAGTAATAAACAACGATGTTCTTTTGCTTCCACGCAGATCAAAACAAGCGTGGTTGGCTCTCGCCTGGTTGTCGCTTGCATTGTGTCAAGAGTACATTAACATTTCCGTAGAGGGAATTCTCTGCTAGGCAATTTGTTTTTATTATTAATTTGAAATCTTTGTCGCATGTTGGTTCCAACACGGACACACACACACAGATTAGACTGGATTAAAGCACCCGTCAAACAAAGGTGAGTGCAGTGATCCTTAAATAAGAAAAGCTCAGGAAGTGATGCACGTTACCTCTTATCTTCAGCCTATATGTCAAGTCACAGTGGTGTCAAAGTCACGTTGGTGACATATCCGTCTTCCCAGTGGGAACAACAGTCAGTGTGAATCCCCCTGCACCGACAATAGACTCCTCTTTTTCCCTGGAGATTCTACCCACCGAAGAGATTCTAATACACTGTATTCCCAACATGGATTGTTACTGTTTCCCTCAAGCACATGAATCCTCCTTTGGGGAAGGGGGCTGAAACTGTCTCCCCCAGTCACCCTGAGGACGCGGCTCGGCCCATTGGCAGCGAACGACTCGTCTCCCCTAGAGTTGAATAAGTCATCGAATGTGTCGTCCCTTTCCTCAATAATAATTCATGGACGGGCGCGTTGGCCCAGGCAAGGCCTATATCTTTCTTTATTGACACGTGTCTAATATCGGTCCGCTCTGAAATGTATGTTTCCATTGTGAAGATCTGTCGTTTCTTTGTGAGGAACTACTTCATCATGTTTGCAAAGGCTGTGATTAAATGTGTGTTGTTTTATGACGATGGCGTAATTGAGGAAGGGTGTAATAAAAGTTGCCCGGGGCTTTTTTTTTATTTTTCAGCTGGTGGATGTAGAAAGGCCTAAATTAGAAGTGAGTAGCTGAAAATATAGAGGGTTTCTCCTTACAACTCCCCTGGCACGCCTGCAATGCCACAGCTCTTAGATTTGAAAACAGAGCAGGTATCACACACAACGGCCGTGAATTGTGTCCTGTCAGGGGATTTGGTGAAATAACCCCGACTGCAGAAGTCATAAATCTGGCTGAAATTGGTCTCACAGGCGGCCGAATAAAGCATTCGAGTGCCAGCGCCTTTGCATTACAATGTATGCCCTACCTTAGGTAGAGGTGGTGGGGGGGCAGACAACCATGTAACACAATTTGGGGTATGCATTATACATGCTGTATGAGCAAGAAATTATGTCACACAGGAAAACATAGTGTGTTCTGACACACATAGTGACGGAAAATACAAAGGGACACGCGCAGATATCAGAAATTAACCAATAGCAAGGAGGTAAATCATTTACCTAACATTGCCCTTGGGAGAGTGTAAATAATTTATGTGAGGCCTAGACAGAACCTAGCACACAATATCATAACAGAAAGCAGCACTCGCACACAGTGTCATTGTCATACTGCACCGCATATCACAGTGGCCAGGGGTTATCAGCTTGTTATTGGGTTAACAAAGCTCCGCTCTGCGTCGCTATCAGATCCACTCGGAGGAAAGTGAAATAGAGGCAGCAGGTGTGAATGAGTGCTGAGGAATGAGATTTTTCCCCAAACTGGGAAAATATTATTATACTGAGTCAAGAATTTCCTCATTACAGACATATTTTCCGCTCCGTTTTTCCTCAGCGTTGCACATCCCCACTTCTGCCTTTGACTTTACTATATGGGTGCAGGCAGCAGAGCCTGTCTTCAATTATTCACCTACGACGGCTTTTCAACTCAAGACGATACCCCCCCCCCCAACCCCTCATGTCGTGCTTTGCTCAGCCCAACTTTCTCTTCCGTCCTTTTTTTTTTCCTTTTTCACTTCTCTTTTCCGCCTCTTATCACCCCGTGTCTGCCTTCCTTTCATGCCTCAAACCTTTCATCCTCTCTTGCAGCCACCCCACCACTACCACCACCACCAACCCTCACCCACCACCATCCCTCCTTCTTTACATCTCTCCCAATCTGGAGGTATCCCATCTCTGTTTGGGCTTTACAAGTAATGGGTGTGTCTCACTATTTTTTATTTTTTTTTCACCTCCTCCCTCCAAACCCACCACACATTCTCCTCTCATGTCGGGGAAACCTGTAGGCATCCGAGTGCTACTTTTGATCATTGCTTTTACCGGAGCCCCTCACCGCCTTGCTCTGCCTTGGGGTGGCAAGCAGAGGCACAGAGTGAAAGATTGAAAGAAAGAACAGAGGGAAGTTATGTCAAGTCTGGATGACATGTACAGCTAGGCAGCTGCTGCAAAGTTAGCACGTGCCGCTCAAAGCCACGAGCGGTAAATACACCTCCTCTTAGAGCTTTTGTATATAACACAATGCTGGATAACATACACGCTCTCTTTTATTGTGGTGACACACTTTTCCAGGTATTCGGGTGTAATTGAATTGAAGATAAGAACACAGAAGAAACCAAGAAGTGTAAATACTGTGCTCCCACTCAGCCCCCAAATCAGGCCTAACAGTAGCAACTCTTGTTTTAATTTGTAAGGAAAATTCTCCTCCAGTCCATACGTGCAAAGTTGACTATGCTCATAGGCAGTTAGGAGACTCCTTTGTCCCTCATGCCATCAGACTATACAACTCCTCACTTTGGGGAGGAGCAAATAGGGCAAAGAGGACAATACATACACACCTGGGCTGACATAAATACCTGGACACTTGAACACTTGACTCAACACTGATACTTTGACTGATAATTTACGGCAAATTTATAGTAAATGTCTTTTCACGTCTTTTTATAGCCAAAGGGTCTTTTTATCTTCTTTTTCTTCTTCTTATCTTTATATTGTCTTCTACACTGCATTCTTCTTGCAGGAGTCTTCCCAAAAGGATTAATAAAGAGAAGTCTAAATCTAAGTCTAAGTCTAAGTTTGAGAAGAGAGTTAAAATCTCATCTCTGGCATCTGGGATTGGTGCTCAGTACGGTGACTAATTGTAATTTGATAGCAACACAAACATACTAATGATATGTATCTGATAAGAACTGATATGATTGATAGTCCAAAAATGAACTTAAAAATGTCATGATATCCTACCGGCTTATTCAAAAAAGGCATCTCCACAGTAAAGCTCTGATACAACAGCATATTTACACAGGTGTTTCAGCGTGTTCTTCAGTCGTCCGTGTCACATGTGTCTGATGGAGCGGATCTTCTCCTATTTCAATCAATACAGCTGTCTACAATGCACTCTACTGGGCCTGAAGACCCCCTGTGTAGACACATATAGAGGACAGAAGCTGCTGCTCTGCTAATGTGCCGCTAACAATGTTCCTTTTAGGTAGACACAGTGTAAAGTTTAAAAGGTTTAAGTAACAGCTCTGACACCCATCACCAAACGGTGTGGTCAGGTGTGGTTTGCTGTACCAATGACTCCAACTATGAGGTTGCAATGTACTAGTACATTGGGTAGTGCACTTTACAGATGTGGGCTTGTACCGTTGCACCATGCGTTAAATGGCAGCTCAAGCAGGATTTATTAACCTGGGTGTAAGTTACTTCCTTGTAGTTACTTAGGATGAACTAATCAATGTATTTATAAACTGACAAACCGAAAAAATGTTATTGAGAAAGATCTTGCTCAAAGTGATGAATCCTCAAATGAGCACAAACCTACCATCCTTATCTTCCTACTTCCCTTTAGCTCTATTGAGCATTCTAGCCTCAATTAGCTCATTGTTTCAGTTTTACCGCCCACAACTTTTGTTTTGGGTCACTTTCACAGCTCTCATAGACTGCATAAAACCAGGCGATTTGATTTCGCCCTGTAGCTCGGTCTGGAAACCTGCACATTTAATTCTCCTGCTTCTATTCACAGCCAGCTATTTCCCTGAAAAGCTAATGGAGAATAAAAGGGAATATTTGTTAGGTGGCCGGAAAACCTATAGGGTTAAAATGTGTCAATGTTTGTTGCCCTGACTCCAATGGGCCAAAAATAATTTATTAATACACGTTTAAGATTGATTATAATCTGGTTTTAGTAGACATCATATTCTCAAGACCTTTAAACTAAAAGTTTGCAAATTTGGGGCTTTCATTGGCTCAGTTAACAGCGTCTACATACCAAACCAATGGTGGCGCAGTAGGCATCATCATTTAAAAGCTTAGCATACATGCAAAGCTAACCTGCTAGCATTTTAAAGTGACAACTTGAGAAAAAAATTTCATGTGAGTTTGTGTGCTTGACTTGAGTTAATGCAGTGGACTTCATGCTCTTACACCATTGCATGTTTGAAAGAAAACACCAATGAAATGGTCTTCCAAGAAGAAGAAGTTCTCATTATTCTTTGTTGTCATCTAATGATTGCCATATCTCAAGACTAAAACACAGATGTGCATCATGGGAAATACACACAGTGGGAATGCATGCTACAACACATTTCTAGGGGAGACAATTTAAAGACATATCTTTGCGCTGGAAAAACGTGCAATTCTATTCCAAGTGATGCATGATATATTCATTATCATAAAATTAATTTGCCTTAAGCAAGTTGAAAAACTTTTTTTCATGGGAGCTCTACTGTTTCCATTCAGACTGTCTAATTCAATACCTCATAAAAGACTTGGAGGAAAATGTCCTCAATGTTACGTGTCAAAGTGTGGAAATGAAAGAAATACAAAAAATGATTGCTCACAATTACCCAGATAAAGTGAAGATGAAAGACTTAACATGCAGTTTTTTTGTGACCGTGAAATTCACTTAAATGTGTTGCTTCATCTACTAAAATCCAAAAGAAAAAGAGGGTGTTAGAGATGTATAGAGATGTAAGAGAGTTCCCTGATCCTGTCCAGCCATATGGCGCAAGTACAGGTTCACACAGCTCCAGTCACAGAGGCATTCAAATCTAACAGAGGCGTTAAACTTTGGACGACCTGCAGGACACGCTGCATAAAACAGCAGTAAATTATGCCAATGAGGAGAAGTGCAGACTGCTGGAAATAAAAAAGTTATGGATGTGGCTGAGAGTGTGAGGTGAAAGTGTGCATGTATAGCCCTCTGCAACACACACACACACACACAGTCTTCCTTTGTCTGTCAGGTGGAATATAAGATTGTGAGTCTGGCTAAGGACAAAGTGATCACCACAACCCGAGCCTCTTTATCACATTCCTGGAACAGGCTCTGCATTGCTGTCACACTTTACAACACATTGGAAGTTTCTACAATAGAATTTTAGAAGTATTGCATGTACATAAATTGCAAGGTTACACTGAGAAATGCACAAAGCACCCAGCTTTGAGCTGCCGGCTCTGTCGGATGTCTTCCCCTGTTAACGTGACTTACAATGACATGAAGAGGACATACATGAGGGAGCGTACAAAGCCTTCTGTGTTGTAGCTGTGATGCAACACGCGATACTTCACAGGGAGACGTAAAGTAGACACATAGAGCCTTACACTATTGATGAATGGGATTTATGGAACTGTCAAATCAAGACGCCTTGTATAACAGCATCCCACAGAACACACTAACCTTCAGCTTCAGATTGTATTTCATATAAAACTCAGACAACAAGTCAGAGAATGTGTTTTCGTAGACCTTTATCACACACTGATTCTGTCACTCTGTCATACTCTCAACTGTCATCTATCAAGTGAAGGCCGACACTTACAGAGATGTGAATGAACTTTTGGTAATCACAAGTATGTGTGCTGTACTGCTCTCTTCTCAGAAACATAGAATACAGTAGGCTAATTTAACAGAGCCTCTTCATGAAGTAGGCTATGTAGTTCTAGAAGCTTGGTGATGTAGAGACCAATTGAGGGGCAAGTTGGAGAACTTAAAGAGCTAACTGCTACCTAGCTAGGAGCATTCTAGTGCTAGCCAGCCACAATCATTGTAAAAATAGCTAGCTACCTAGTTAGCCAGTCAGCAAGCCAGTTAGCTTGGTCGCTGACTGGACGTTGACGTTATTCTCAGTTATTCAAAAGATAGGCCTATTTGTAGCATCATCAACTTGTCTCATGCCAGCAGTTTGTACACTGACAGAGGTTGTGGATTAAAAGAGGATGATGCAACGCAGCTAATAGGTACTAGAGCTTCCTCCATTTTGTACTCTCTGCTTTCCATTCCATCAAAGATGCGTTATTATCCCACTTGGTTATTTGGTAAGACCCAACCTGGTGGGGCTGTCAATGGTGCTCCGAAGCCCAAGAATCGTAAGTGAGCTGAAAATCATCACATGTTGTTTTTATATTCGAAAAGAAAACTAATGTTCTTGCATTAAATGGTCAGCATAATGAATCCATCCATCCATCTCAAATCCAATTTAAGAGCATATTTTAATATGGATAAAAAGGGTGTTCATTCAAACCAAATATGTATAGTTTGCTGGGGGAAATGATTCGTAATGTCAATCTTCCGTGATTAAACTAATAGAAATCTTTACTTAACCTATGCATGGGATTCGGGTCAAATTGACCCATTTCAGATTTTAGCAAGAAAAAAAATGGTACAAGTTACATTTTTTCTACCTAAAAAATCAATGGCCTAAACACGTATTCCTGACTCAATTCAGAAAATTATTCTGGATGTGACCACATACTGTAGTATGTTTTTTCCATAGTGGATTTTTAACATGAATTATAACCTTATGACAAAAAACAAATAATTTGCAATTGTGTTCTACGTTATCTCAATTATCTCAAATTTTATATTTCAGAATTGTTTTTAAACCCCCATATAAGTATATTTGACCTGAGGGATATGAGAGGGTCCCGAAAGTGAAGACAATACAAGGGTAAAAAAATTATTTTCAATCTTCAACTTCTAATCATAGAAAATGATGAATGGGCTGTCTGCTATCGCCTCTTTAACAAAAACATGTTAATGCACATAGACAAATAATCACAATGAGAGTCATTCTGCTTGGTGACAGCAACAGTTACACGGCTGACTTCACACGTTTAGTTTTCTTGCTTTTTTTCCTTCTACTGCTGTTCTTCCTCCATCACCTCTTCTGTCTTAAGTGAGCCATTTAGCTGTCGGACTCTCGGAGCTGTCAGAATCCCCGCTCATCTAAGACTGAAAGGCACTTATTTACCACCGCCTCCTCCCCCCCTTTAGTCTCCTTCTGTCTTTTTTCTGTATTCCACTCTCTATCACCTCGCTCCCTCCCACCTCCCACAAATTGCAAAGTTTGCGACACAAGCCAACCTGTTGTTTTTATCCAACAAATGCCCGCCACTTGCCATTGCAATCAAAGTTAATGAGCAAATCCCACAAAGACCTGCACACGCAATCAGAGGACACGCTCATAGTATGCACGCACACACAGAGCCTAAAGTTTTATGGGTGAGTAGTTTTACAAGCCTACATAGGTTCTTAAATAAAAGGTATATATCTATTAAGACCTAAACTACATTAGTCACTCTGACATTACTTAGGGCTCACACACGTCACAGCTGACTGTGTGTGCACATTTTGTGACTATGATGAATTTCCTCTGCCCTCCTCCTGTCTTCCCCTTACTCTGCCACGTCTCTACTGCTTCTTTCAAACCTCACTTTCCAACTCTACCTCTCTTCTCTGACATTAATCCCTCCATCCATCCTCCCTCCCACCCCCGACTATACAGAGTTCACTGTTGGTGTGGCCGCTGTGTGTTTTGGCAGGGCACACTGAGCCTCGCCGGTCCAGCCAGAGTCAGCTCAGCGTGGGCTGGAAAACCTCACAGTGTTCGCTCTAGGCCCTCTAGACTCACTTACTCACTCACACACACACACACACACACACACACACACACAGCAGAGTGTACACACGAAGCAGAGTGTAAACACACACGCACACAGATTGACACGCTTCTTATTTTCACAAAACAGCTTTAAAAGAGCAGGTTGACCCCTGACAGCTGTCATTCGTTACCGTGCCACTTTGGCCAGGGGTCATGGGAAATACTGTTTTTCCAGATATGCCATAAAATACAAATTTATAGTAAAATCCCCGAGAGTAGAAGAGGTGAATCTTATGAAATACTTCAACCCAAACTGGTGTGGGGTATGGATGATGTCAAGACCATGGTGCTTGATTTACATTTAATTAGTATGTTGTTGGTGAAAATTCTTGATTAGGAATAACCCCTTGAAATGCAAAAACTTGTTTTAAAGTGTCCTTAACGATAAATAAATATACAATACAATTATAATTAGACACATCAGTTGCAAAAAAATTCAAAAAAAGAAAAAAACATCATAATCAGGCAGTCATAGTCTAGCTTGAGGCAGAGCAAGAATTAAATTGGATATTAGTAATAATATTAGGAGAGGTGTTATGGTGTTGTAGAGGGTTATGAACAGGTACAGTTGGTATTGTATAAGGAAAACAGGGTATTTTTAAAGAAATGGAGAGATAGAATGGATTGAATGTTTACAGGTAGTTTATTCCAATCTGAGGGGGCTTTAAACATAAAGCTTTCTTAGCTGTAGTGAAAGATATAGCAGGGAAGAGAAAAAGGTGTGTAGAATGTCTCAATGGTAGGTGGAGGAAAAAGGTACCATAAGCGGTTTTAGATAACTAGGGTAATTGAAATGTGTACATTTATAAATAAACTGCAACCAATGCTGATGCCTTCTTATTGAGTGTAGCCTACATAATACAAAAATGAGTTGTGAAAGGACATTTAAGAACACATCTACGGATTCTGTTGTAAACAACAATGAGAGGGAGAAGATTAGAGGCTGGTGCAACCTGATATACAACATCAGCATAGTAGTCCAACGCCAAAGTTGATTCTTTTTAAAATATAATCAATTGGATACATACATGAGAGCTCAGAGTCCAGCCAAAGTTGAAAGTATTTGGTGCGTTTAGCTTTTTGCAGTGAACTACCACCAAAACAAGTATTTACACATACGTGACCTTTTACTCTGGATTTGATGGTCTGTGGAGTTCCAAAAGTCATAACGTGAGATTTTGCTTTTATTAAGTTTATTTCTAATGAGCCAGCCTTGTAGGTTATCAAAGTCAGACTGAAAAAACAGACAGAAATCCTTTAAACAGTTTCAGTTCAAGGGCGTGTGGGTGCATTATTCTGTTGTGGTTCAAATAAAATAGAAATAAATTAAAAAGTGGAAAAACATATAGGCTTGAGTGTTTTCCTACCTAATCCATGATTAACTAAAATGGTCAGTCCCCAGCTGGTTAACTGTTTGTGTAGCTGCTGTTAGTGACATCACAAACTTTTTTTAGTGCCTGATCACATAAATATTCCATTAATCAAATGACAGTACCGATTGTGTAAGTCGGAACCAAAAGATCACATCCGTGAGAGACCATTTATGGGCCGCTGTCGTAAATAAAATTCAAATTTCTTTAATACTTTTAACCAAATACAAACATAAGTCAAAACACCAAGGATATTAAGTAGTGATTTCTTTGCAAAAATCTATTTAGATATTAGTTTGACTGCCAGAAACGCCCAAATATTACTAATATTCAGTATTTCTGGTAGACATTTATTTTTGTCAGCATAGGAAGGCCTCAGACACTCTTAACAGAAACCTGTAAATAATAATACATATACTTCACGCCTTTCAAAGTTTATATATATAAAACTGCTACATTACATCAGTTTCCGATGAAGTATCTGTAATCAAACAAACCGTCAACTGTCAAGGATGGGGGGGCGGGGGGTGCAGACAGCACAGATTGCCAGATTTTAGGACTAGGCGTTCAGCATCAAATTGTGATTCACTCTCCGAAGATGAAGACGGACTCTTTGGCTGTCTGTTTGTCTGGCATCTTTGATGCAACAGACAGATGAGTCATAGCTGTTTTCTAGAGCTGACAGGCTGTTGAGACGAAAAAGTGGAGATGTGGAACAAGAGGTTGAACGAGAGGGGAGGACAAGACGTTGTTGGGGGGGGGGGTGGAAGACGCATGTCTGATTCTTGCTATAGACGGGTTAGAGAAAAAATGAAAATGAATTTTGCACCTTGTCATCCTATTTTTGCATCCTAATAGAGAACATTTCATGCCCAAAAATCAAATTATCCTCCGTATTTGTACCTTGAAACTCCATTACTTTACCTTACTGCTGAGAAGACATGATGCTTTTGTCAGGAGTTGTTACATCACATATCAGAAGATGTACTCGAAAATTCAAACCAAAAACACCATCACATTTTTTGGAATAATCCCTTCTGTCCCTCCAGTCCTATAAAACTTTCAATTTCACTGCAGTGTGACACAAAATGCAACACTAGAAACAAATCTTTTCACTTTTTGTCGCCTTCTTTCATCTACTGATACTCAGAACACTGAACAAGACAAGATGACAGTATGGGCATATTCTTTTGTATGCAGCGATGGAAGAAATACTCTGATAATATACTTAAGTAAAAGTAGCAATAACACAATGTACATTTGATGTTGTAGCTAGTTTAGATGGAGCTAATTTTAACTACTTTATATACTGTGGGATAGTCTACTGTTTGAGCTATTTACAATTTCTTTGGAGTATTTTCTTTATGTATTGTATTTTTATTTTGCTACTGCTTTTTTGTAAGAACTGGGCAATACCGGAGGTGTATTTCTACATACAGTCTTAATCTACAAAACAGTTAAGTTAAGTACCTTTACTATTGCTTAGACAACACAGGTCATCCATAGGTCACTGGTCAGGGGACGAGAATATCAGACCTGTCTATAATAACCAAACTTGTTCATGTGTAATTATGTTTGTCTTTCTACAGTTTCAACGAGTGTAGACAGCTGCATGATAACAGTAAGGGAGGAATTTGGTGGGAATTTAAATTTGGTGTCGGTGTGTGGAATCAGTGCAATACAATCTTGAGCACAGTGTGGTTCTGTCAGTGTTAAGTCCCGCAACAATGGGTTTAAATACACCTTCAGGAGGACAGGCACTTCATCGATTTGGGATGGAACAGGTTCAAGTTCAATTTAAGGCCTTTATTTGTCTTTGAGGGCTTTTTAGTTTTGCTGCAGCAGCAAAGAAGTTGACATACAGTACATGACAACAAAGACGACAACATTGACTAAAAATACAGGGTCAGACCAAATGGGGAAATGAATACCACAACATTAACATTCAAGACCACATCATTGTTAAACTGTACTGCCTGCTTAATTGTCTCCACACTTATTATTATTAAAGGCTTCTGAGGAAGTCGTCGAGGTCTCCCAAAACCTCATCATGTGTGTGAATGAGTTGTGCTGCTATAGAGTTTTATACTTAACAAAATTGCTTTGACTAAGGTCTTGCAATGCTAGAGTAGTCTATCACTAAAGATCACTAAACAGAGATTAAGCCTATTTAGTTCACTGATGAAAGTAGTGAAATATTACAAACTGGGTGTCTGTGGGGACATTCCCGAAAATCCCGGAAATCCTGCATTTCAGCTTTTCTCCATTGTATACACACAAAAATGGAACTATTCATTACAATTGTGAAAATATGAAGCTCATGTAGCAACAAGACTCCCGAGTATAGACATAAACTCTGCTAAACTCTCGGTGCAATTCAGTTATTTTCACTCAAATAGAAACTTAACCAGGACTGAAATCTTAGATTGCCATTTTAAGTGCAGTACTTAAAAAATATGTTTACATCACTGTTTATGTTTATCGCATTACTTATTTGGTAGTCCTAAAGAAAACTTGACCCTTAATTGTTTCTTGCCTATAGGCCCCAGGCCTGTAATAGTACATCCAATCCACTCTGTACATGTCTACATGTGTATACTATACTAATGCTGTTTAATCTGATTTTTACAATCATTGTTTCGGACGTTTACCTCGTTATGTCTGTTGTTTTTCTGCATGAGTGTGCATGTATGGGTGCATGTGATTATGTGCACTCGTGTGTGTCTGTTTTTTCTAAACTCAGTGGATATGAGAGTGTGTGTTTCGCTCCTAGCCCCGGGGCCAGCCGCAGCGAGGCGTCCCCCAAGGCCTCTCCCTCACATCTCGCCACACCCCCTCTCTTTCTCCTATCTATCCACCTCTCCTCCCTTTCCCTCCTTCCCCTCCACCTCCCCCCCGGCCCGCCCGCCCGCACGCCAACCGCCCCTCCTTTTGCCCTCTTTAGCCATGACACTTTGAATCAAGCAGAAATTAATGCAGATGATGCATTTACTGTCTCATTGTCTTCTTTATTCTGTGGCTAGATATTGAGATGACAGCAACATTGGGGGAAGCTACTGATGTTAGGCTTCTAGCTGGAGGGTGTTTATGTACAGTAAGTGTAAATACAAAAGTGTGTGTGTGTGTGTGTGTGTGTATACGCGCGTGTGTATGTTTTTGTGTATGTACAGTACATGTATGTAAGTGTTTGTGTATGCCTGTGGAAAAGACAGTATGAGCAAGTTTGCTTTTTGGCACGTGCCTTTTTATATTTGTGTGTGTGTGTGTGTGTGAATATGACAAAGTTTGATCCTCCCATCACAAGGTTGTGTCTGTGTGTGTACACATGTGCATGCGTCACGTTGTAATCGGCCACCTGGAGAGAGCAGAAAGAGGTTATGGGTAATATGTGTACTGCGGTTTGATTGATGAGCCAATCAGAGTGGCACAAAGGATTTCATTAAAAATAGACACCCTGCCACAAATCAGCAATCATCCACACACACTCTCACTTATCAACACTTATCAGCGTGCGCACACACACATCGCACAGACACACGTACAGTCACTTATCGACATTTGCGAGTCCGTCAGCCTACCCCACCCACTTGTGAACAAACACACATCCAAGCTGAGGGGGCAGTCGAGTGTTTGACACTAGTAACACAGTGTTATCACAAAGTCAGCAGTGATATTGTGGCTATTTCATCACGACGCATTCAGAGCAACGAGAATGCATATGGGTCACCGGTTTGCTTTTGGGAAAAACCATGCACTGCTGATCAAAACCGAGCATGTGTTGATTTTTTGGCTGCACATTTGGCCTGCTTCTCAATCACGGTGCTTTTGATAAAGAGTGGGGCTACTTGATGCCTGGGGGGGGGCAAAGAACTCAGCTGGCAGAATTACTTTTTTGAAAGTAAATTAGTTTTTACACCCCGTGAGCCCTTTGCTCCGTTTTGATCTCTACGCTTTTTAGAGAAGGGGGACACAGCTGCTGAAACACACACAACAACACACAGAGCATGGTAATAGGCTATACTTTCTCATTAGGGTGACAGGGGTGTATTTTGGTGTGTGTGTGTATGTGTATGTGTGTGTGTGTTGGGATACTTCGTTATTATTGATTGCAATAATAAGATATGTGGACACAGATTATTTGCATCCCCGAGCAGAGTTATTGTTATGGGGGGGAGGGGAAGGGGGGGAATGATGTGATTATGATGGTCATATCCACACTGCCCGGGGCAAGACGCTGTCTGTCTGCCTACGTGTGTGTGCATGTGTGTGCATGTGTGTGTGTGTGTGTGTGTGTGTGTGTGTGTGTGTGTGTATGTGTGTGAGTGTGTGCGTGCGCAAGGGAAAGAGAGGGGGGAAATGCTGAGCGACACAGCCTCTGAGTGTGCATCTGTGTGCGCCCTGCCATCTTCATGGCATGTCTATGTCTAATTGGCTTGGCTGATTCCACCCCTGGAATCCATTTTACATGGTTTCCAAGGTGACAGCATTCGTTGTCTCCATCGTTGGGTAGAAAGAAGCATGTCAGCTCACACACGTATGAGCATGCACACACACAGATAGGAAGAGTGGCAAATGTGCAGCAGCCCCAATCTCTGTTAATTAGCTCCATCTATTAGCAGCAAATCCACTAATTAAAGCCGAGCCAAGACATGACCTAAAGAAAGCTATCTACATAAGCCATATGGAGGGCTAAATGTGGAAGAGACCCAGTAATGACAACACACACACACACACACACAAACACACCCTCAAAAGAGTTCTGTATGTATCAAGGAAGGTCGATTGAAACCCTTGGCTGTTTCAATCTGCCAACTCTTTAGCTTCTGAGAGGCAGCTGAATAGATGTCATACACAGGTGTTTAGTGTTCCAGCCTTGATTCAGCTTGTTAAGACGAAACGCCAAAACACAACATGAAAGCCAGGGTTGAGGTAGAGACAAAAATAAAAAACGGGAGAAAAAAAACAGAGTGAACGCCATTAATATGTTTCTAAAGAGGCTTTTTTAACACAAATTGCAAAGTGACAAGGCCGCAAAGCGCGGCTCGGTAAATGCGCCTCTCATTTATTTTTATCTGCCATCCCTTTTGAAAGGAAAATAATCTCATGTAGTCGCACGCCAAAAAGTACCTATTGGTGAAAAGGTGAACTCAGCGGGAAAAAGGAAAGGCAGGTTTTCACATTTCAGTTGGGTTCTTTCTGCTTTTGTTCGCAGGGGGGGTGGAGAGGTTTCTGAGTTGGCTTTTAAGGCATCGCGCTGAGAAATCCTGATGTTGATAAATGGAACGGCGGCCTGCTGTGATGCTCTTCTGGCCCTCACACCCTCCCTCCTCGTCCCCCTTCAATGGAGACACAACATGAATGAGAATAAACAGGGAAAATAGCAGAAGGAATGATCAAACATTACAATGGAAGAAGATGATGAAACAACAAAGGCAAGATGACAGGTAGAAAAGTGTCCAACTTCTTTAAAGAAGTGAAGAATCTGACAACAGGATATTATATAGTTCCACTCAATTCCAACGCAAATCAACTTGAATGTTTTTGAATGAATATTGGGTCTGATCTGCTGCTCCTTTCAAAGAGAATGACCCTTTTCTCTGATGCAGTCCCTCCGAAAAAGGTACCAAAACTGCTTGATAACCACACTGCGATTGCCTGATCATTATCATAATGACATCATGATTTGATAAACATAATGTGCTTAAAATTCGAGGCGTGAATACTTTATGGTGCAAACTGAATAATTAACGACGTGCCATTAACTTAAATGTAATTCTGCAAGTTTCTCCATGCTTCTAATGGGCTTGCAATCCACTTGTGATGCATTCCAACCCACTCCAGCAAAGTGTGAAAATGCTGTTTAAAAAATAAACCTTTTTTGAAAAGTCAATATTAGAGTTAATGTCTCATTAAGATGGATATTTTATGCATTATCGCATCGGGAGGTGAGCCAGAGTTTAGGAGGAGAAAATGGATGGAGAGGGAAAAGGCAGGGTGTAGCCACCCAGCGGTTTGCTGCATGAAAGCACATTCAGGTGTCAATCTCCTGGTGGAGTTGGAAAGCTCCGCAGGATGCCACTTATTTTCCACCCTCGGCACTCCACCCCCCCTCCCTCCCTCCCGTGTTTCTTTGTTAACCGAGTGATCAGAGCTGTATTAGTGTATGTACCATTTCCCTCCCTTTATTAGCCATTACACTTACCACAAGTATGTTCATGAATCACAACGGTCACACAGGGTTTTTACTTTTGCACTTTGATTGATGTGACCACTGCAGTGTGAGGAACCATACATAGATATTATAGAAAGGATTTTCACTTTCCTGTAAAAGTTGTGTTCCCAGCTTGGCATTTAATACTTTTAACAGAGAATTTTTTGGCACCTTTCAGCTCATTGATTTGGTGAGCTTTTGGTGGCATTACTAATGTAAGGCTCAACATGTTTGAATGTATAAGAATATAGGCATGAAAAGCCAAAGGACTTCCTCGGTCTCTTGGAACTCTCTCCCTAGAAGGAGAACCTAGTCCAGGTACGTACCGGACCAGGTTAGGTCAGCAATAGTGTCACCACAGGAGGAGGGTCTGGCTAGTTGACACAGCATTCTGGGATGGGATAAAAAAAAATCTGCTCTGGTTTATTGGCATTTCTTTAAAATCACAATAGATCGAGGACTATGTCCGCAGCAGGAGGGACCATGGGGATTTAGCAAGGTTAAAAGGGAGCCACTTTTGTGCTGTCCTAAAGATCATGATCTGGCTTTCAAAGTCATGTTGAATTCAAATTCCTCCACTTTTGTCTGCCAGGCAACCTAAAGATCCATCCCTGTAGGAGGGCAACACTTTTTTCAGAGCCCATTTTCCTCCTCTGTGTACCTCCACTTTAGATGTCAGCTGGAGAAGAAGACATATGAAGAACATTGTGGCAGATTATAGGGAAGGTGTGCTGATAGAAAACCTAACTCCCTCCACCTTTGCCACTAAGTCGAGCCTGATGAATGTCGAAAATCTTTCATGGGTTTAAATTGTTTACCATGCGGCCTCATGCTCACCACTCTGTCTAATGGCCTGTGTGTAGGTGGCACTTGTATGGTCATTTCACATTCGACTCTATTGAACGTGACCCTGTCTCACATACGGGGGCCGGCCTCCAAGCAGTCACGGCTCTGAAAAGACGTTACAGGCATGTGTCGCTGTCTATGTCCTTCTCCACGCCTAGCCTTTTCAATTCTTTACACTTCATTGCTTTTGCCCTCCCCTCTCCTTTCAGCAGACACATCAGCACTCAGTCTCTCTCCCCTCAAATCACCGTCTCCATCTATGAGGGGGGTAAAAATCAATACAACACCAAACAATGGCTTATAGGCCTAAGGGTGCAGTGTGCAGAAAGGTCACTGCTATACATTATGTATGATGGCCAGCTAATGGTCAGTGTGCTCGCTGACTAATGGACGTTATGCATCTCCCCTGTGTGATGATCCCATTCACACACATGTACACACTTACACAAAGCTGCACAGGCACCTCCTCTTATACAAATGCAGAAATGGATGTAAACAAGAACATGCATATAAACATGTTTGAAGCACACACACACACACACACACACAAAAACGCTACGTTCATACAGCATCAAGAGTGTCTGAAATGGGTACACATTCATTCCCAAGCACGTTCACAGAGGTGCAAACACACTTAAAGGCATTTAAACTCACACCAAAGTAAAAACGAGTACACAAACACACACAGACACACACACACATACACACATTTGATTATTCATCCATCAGTCTTGCCCATGGATCTGCTTCACTGAGCAGTGTATCACTACATATCTTGTTTATCACTTCTGAAGGTGTGTATCTTTGGGAAGTTTTCACCTCGGACCAGTTTTATTCTGGTAGTAATGTGTGTTTGTATACCTTTAATTGAGTTATTCTTCATTTTCATCTCTTTTATTCTCAATGTGTATCTCTGGGGTTAGGGCTAGGGTTCTATTATTATTTTATATTGTTATATTCTGTGGGGAAAAAAATGCCTGTAAAACTACACATAGGTTGTTTGTACACTTCAGTTATAGATATAACGTCAGCTTTAGAGGGGCTGGTTGGTGGATTTTTTTTCACAGGGATGGCTATTTACAGTCTTGGCTGATTGGTGATCATATTGATCTTGTTATCTAACTTCCAGAAAAAATGTCAGACTAGTCCTTTAAAAACAGGTCACACGTACAGTTTCATCAGGCTGCTGGGCATTTTAGCTTTTAGGAAATGGTTTTCAAACAGAAATGAATTGTTTGTGTCTTTCATTTTCAGATGTGGATTAATACACACTTGGTGCTCTGGTATTTACAACATCAGGATATGTGTAAGTATTGAATGTGGGATTGAATCAAAAAAAAAAAAAAAGTGTCCATTTTTATGACAATAAACATTTTTACCAGTGCAACAGTACTGCTCATTGATTGTTTTTGGACAACAAAGAATCTCAATGGCGCAGAGGGAAAAGATATATCTAGCTCTGTTTATAAGAAATAAGAACAAAAATAGAATCTCAGTCTTATCTTTTTTAATTACCTTTAAAGTCTACTTAATTCAGCTAGTTATTTTACAAATGGCCGCAACATCATTCACGTAAATAAATGATCTCATTTAGTCTTGTCAGCCAAAGAGACTTAAAAGACTTTATCACTTTATCCATCAGACAACCCATTTACCTCCCTAATGAGCGCAGTAATCCCACCAATCAAAACTACACCATGCCAAGGATTCAACCTATAGCAGCAGCCGTGACGGTGACCACGGTAACAAGACTTGAAAAGTGAAGCCACCAAAAGGAAAAGGAAGGGTGGCAGGGGGGGAAAAAAGAGTGAGAATGACTAAATCTACAATTATTGCCTGGTGGGGCGCAGAGTACATGCATCAGTATGATGTGGTAATTGGCTGGACATGCTAGTGGGGGCAGAGAGCATATTATTTATAGAGAAGATGGGAGCAACATGACAGGAAACTATGTATGGATATTTGTGTGTGTGTGTGTGTGTGTGTGTGTGTGTGTGCGTGCGTGTGTGTGCATGAATACTCCAACAGGAGAGAGTCTGACCTTCATGTAGGAGGGCTGGAGTTGACACAAGCACGTCTGCACTGGGACAAGAGCTCAGGTTTAACAGGCATATTGAAAAGGTCAGAGCTGTCACTCACCCAAACACACACGCAAAGATGCACACACCCGACCAAAGTCCATATGTGCGTATCCACACACACAAGCACACACATGTACACACACTTGGAGAGGAGGCAAGCGCATGCCAAAACGGTGAACCATGTCAAATTAAAAGAGAAGTTTGTGCGCTCTCTGCCATCTCCTTTAGAGACTGACTTCAACACACACACACACACACACACACACACACAAACACAAACACACACACACTATTTGGGCAGTTGCCAAAAATCCCTGGAGCTGGCAGTTTTTGCCCGGTCTTATTTTTCACCCTCCTTTCCACACACACACACACACACACACACACACACACACACACAAACACACACACACACACACAAACCCAGACAGGGTCATTGGTGTATAAAGTTGTTTTGGTCTTTTATGGGTTGTGATTGGTCGCTGTGTTGCTAGCCAAAAAAAGATTCTTTCCTCTACAGTAACAGTTCTACCTCACCCCAGTGCAGCCTATCCAACCCGGTAATCTGCTTTGTGATTGGCTGATTAGGTTCCTCACTTTGCCCTCTCTCCGCCTGTACCTTTTCAAAAACAAACTGTTTCTACTATTCAGACAGACAGACAGACGGACAGCCAGACGGACAGCCAGACAGGCAGGCACACACAAACACACACACACACACACACTGGTGCAGTGTTGCCACATGCTGTCACAATCAAAAACACACACACGTACAGGCACAGAGAGACTTGATTGGCACACATATATTTTGAAAGACACATCAGACCTTATCTGAATCATATTATAGAAATAATACAAAGAAAATGTAAGCAATGTGTGCAGAAGTTGACAAATTTTTGATGTAATGCAACTTAAGGTTAGGGATATTTACTTGAAAACATTCATATTATTTACTGAATATGTTGTAACAATGTAAACATATGATCTGACTTTCACACATTATTTAGATCAGTTATGAGTTTAAATACAGCACACCACAAGAATACAGTAATGCTGAAAAGCTTAAAGCAGTTAAAGGAAAAGGAATCACTAAAAAAGAGAGAGCAATTGCATTATCTTTTTGAAACTCTGTTGTATGTTTTGTACTGACTTTTAACAATATCTGTGTTTGCAAAATAAGACAATAAATATATCTTCATTCTTTTTTTTGCTGCATAAAACAAGCCTGTTGTGCAAAACAGGCAAATGAAAAGCGTTTGACAGATGGTGATGTGTTAAATTCAACATCATGTAACAAAAACACGAGATTACACACTTGGCAAAATGTTTCCCCAATGCCGATATCTCATTTGAACGTTGTATGTAGCGGTTTTTGTCATAATATTTATTGGATCGTTCTGTTCTTCTGCACGGATGAACTTGCTTTTTCTGGTGTATATTAATATTGGCTCTTACTGATGTACATGACAGGAAGTATCACCTTGTGACATATCTTCTCACTATATGTTGCCAAAACATTCCTTTATCCTGAAAAAGCATTTGACAGATGGTGACATAATCAACATGATGTGAAGCAAACCATTTTTAAACCATTAAAAAAAAATAATGAATAATATGAATAATTACTAATGCTTCATTTTGGCTCTACATATTTAACACAATGTTTGTGAGGTCATTTAGTTTTTGCCCGGTTGAAGTAACCAACAGTAGGTGTCGTATGCATAAGTGATCCGGCCATTTCTTGTGTAGCTGCATTAATAATGTATCTCACTGATAAAAAGGATATATCATACTACTTATATCCTGAAAGAAAACACAAAGGTGCAAGCCCACACATGCTCCCCAGAGCACAGTGACACACTCCCAAACACCTTCCCCGGTAATAATCTGTTGAAGGTGATAATTTATTCTCCGTCTTCGAAACTACCCTCCCCCTTTCAACTCCGTGCACTCAAGCTGGCACAAAATCCACCCCCAGTGCGTGTCGGATGGGCGGGACCTTACATTTTTTTGGAACAAGTTTCAGTGCCACAGACGAGAAGTAATTGTCTCGCGTTTGCTGCCTGACACTGTGGGTGTTTTCAAATGAAGAGTGCCTCCAACCCCGCCAGCTGTCGACATGTGGCTGAACTGGATGTTTCCACTGGATACCACAAAAAAATGGCATTGGGCCAGGTTGTCTCTTTGACAAAACGACAGACGGATAGAATAGGTGGGCAGGCATGCAACAGGAATGGGAATGCATTATTCATCAGGTGATACCTCCAGTAACACTCTATTATTCATTAAGTCTGAATCAGCTCTGTCATCATCCACACTCGAGCAGGCTGAGCCCCGAGCACAGCCATAGGGAGCGCGTACGCAATATATAGATGGATTTCCCAAATGAATCAGTGGACCCGATGCAATCTGGTCCAAATACAGCTAATGAGAGCTTCATCTCAAATTTGCTGCAAGGGGATTATACAGGTTTGAGTGTAAATATTTCCTTTCTCAGCTGAACTCTGGGTTGTTCTTCTTCAGGTGAACAGTGTCCATGTGCGTGTTTAATTTGTTTCTATTCCTGTAAATGGCATAAATCAAATCATATGTTCCTCTAATGCACCTCCAACCACTCAGTGTGTTCAATCCGGCCATTAACAAGTGAAACCTTCCGTCCAAATAGTTAATATGTGCAGCTTTAAATAGCCACGGGATGGATTAATGATGGAGGTAATCATTTACGGTATGCTTTATTAATCTGCTCTGCTGTTAGTAGGTCGGTTATTAAGGCTGTCAGTCGTTAAGGGGTGATGCTGGGCAGGGTAGTCTAATTTAGACTGTACAGATTTCTACTATTGATCTAATGTCATTTCTTGCCCTCGATGCTTTCACCTGCGCTCACTTTCACATCATATCTACTGCTAACTGCTGACAAATGAGCGGATATGTGTCACTTATGGAACATTGACTACCCATAAAGGCCTGTACAGTAAAACCATTACACTCATGTAGGAAATACTCCTGCCTTTATACGAGCTTTATTGTAAGCCACTTGTGTTTGTCTTTGAAGAGTCACTCCACTGATTTCACACATAAATGCCAGTCGACTTGTACTTCTTAGACTGTGGAGAGCTTTGTAAAGTCTGAGAATGAAATCCTGACAATATGATCAGGGGTTATCTCGGATGAGCTTGGAGACAACACATTTATAAGAGAAAGCCTGGGTTAAAAACTTGGCAGATTAGAGTCTTCATTGACCGAGCAGGGATGGTTCAACGGAAAAATGCTATCGGCGTAATTATGGGAAATGTCAACCCAATCGCCAGACAAGAACTGATGTTGAAACATTCTGCAAGACCCTGCACTGTGATCAATGACGCAGTGTGTTTTTTTAAAGTCCAATGCCAACATTTCATACACAATACATGCATGCAAACAAAGGCGGTGACTCGTCACCGGTCTCACGATTGAATCCTGTCAACGATTCAAATGGCATTATACATTGCTAGTTTTGCATAGTTTTCATCAACAAATGTCCCCCTTTTTGTTGTATCACTTAAAGAGTCTGAACACAGCAGACAAAAGGGAAAAATTAAAAAATCAGTGACCAGAAAATCAACAAGTTACATTAGTAGGCAACAATCAATTATGGTCTGTCACTGCATCGATCGTCCAGGTCTGAATGCCATGCATTGATCGAATTTAATGAATAATGTAAATCTGGTTATAAATAGGGAAAGATCTTAGTCACAGGATGGTGAATAAACTATGGTTCAGGCAACCAAATACAGAAAATATTGTGGCTATGAAAAAAGCAAACTTCATCGGCCACACAGAATTCATTACTGAAGTAACCCTGTACCAAGTAATAATAAAACCTTTCTAACACAAACACTAGGTATAATTTCCTACTAACGAGGTTTACTGACCATAAATTAACTGTAAAACTAAAGTTGAAAAGTTAGTGTTACATAGTGTTGAAAGTCAGAAGTGTTAAAAAAAGAGACAAAAGCGGAAGGAAAAAGTTAAAAACATTGATTAAAAGCGTCAAATTAAATCATTTAGAATAAAAGCAATGGAGGAGTTCCCCATGCAAACAATGGGTTGATCGTTCAGTATGCACATTCACAGCTTAAAGGCGCTTCTGTCTGGCTGCTCATTGGTCAACTGATCGTACTGCTACCCCCCCCATTTACAGAGAGAAGTCAGTTCAGAAAGCCACAGCTACATGAGACAACATTCACTGAGACACATCTCTTCAGATCTAGAGAGGCAACACTGTAAAGGGATTATGTTGGCCAGGTACAGTAAAGCTAAGACAGGAAGTCCTGGAATTATGATCACAGCAAACGTAACTAACTAACTAGGAGAATATAGCAGATATACAACGCACGGAAGAGCCGTCCTTGTTTATTCGAACCCGAGACTACAGACGAAGAACTCGCCTCACAACAGTTGGAAAGAACCACACAGAGAGGTGGAACAGGCAGATGAAGCAGCTGCTCCAAGCGCGAGCTACACCTGGCAGTAACGTTATTACTGTGCAAGCCACATGCATATTTGTCCTGTTTCCATGTAGTTAAATAGTTAGTGATATGGTCATGACCACTACAGTGTTCAAACACCTATTTTTGAGGAGGATATAAACTACGATTTGTCGCCGCGAAGGCATGGAGGACACACACAACACCCCCGGCGCTCGGGGGATTGTTGTCGGCTGCAGGATGCGAGGAAGGCGGGGACGAAGGCTGCCTGCCCGGCTAAGAGAACTACCCCACAGATCGACACTGCCAAGCCTTCTACTCACCAACAACCAATAGATCACACACAAAATGGATGAGCTACAAATACACACGCAACTGCTGCGTTACGATTTTAACAAAAGCCTGGCTGAAAACACTTAGCAATAGAAGCTAACAGCTAGCAGCTAGCTCTAGCAGCTAACCAGGCTAGCAAGCTAACCACCTGTAAGAACAAGACCGGGTAGGTGAATAAAAACAATCTCTGACTTGACAACAAATCTTGATGTTACGTAAGGGCCCTGTTCATGTTGTACAGACATATTAATTGCATTGTGTGTCTATTAAGAGACACAAAGAAACTCTAAAACTTGCCCCGCTAACTGCCGTTTTATCGGAAGCTTGTACACGTAGCTTCAGCTACTCAGTGTTGCCTGCACCGATTCAGGCCTGTTTTTTTTTTTCAATTGAAAGTACTTGCATATTTATAGCGATCAAGATTAACATAAAAATTGGCTGTAATTCTCCTTTAACCTTTGTGTTGTCTTCCCGTTAACTATAAACTTGCCCTTCCAGGTCAAAATTGAATTTCTTTTTGCGCTTTTTCAATGTTTTTGTCATTTTTTGTGATTTATTCTTCACTTTTTCCATAATTTTGGAATTTTTTTTCAAAACCCGAGCTTGTTTAATAATAGGTTTTACACCTATTCTTGGAATTCATGGTCAACAAACCTCAATTGTGTCAAATTATACATACGTTTTTAGTTAACAAGGCAGAAATTATGAATTATTGGAGGATGTTGAGTGGATCACAGATGGTTAGATGTCAAAGTTTAGTCCGGATACTTTTTTAAAACCATAAAAAAAAAAAAAAACTAATAATTCAAATGCCATAAGATTAAATAAAACACCCAACAAATTCAATGAACGTAATTATTTTACCTGAAGAATTTTGTATGGAATCGTCCATGTTATTTTGGGGCAATTTGGTTGAAAGAAATCTAATATTTCTGATACAAAACACTTTGAAACTGGTCAAGTTGACCCGAGGACAACACAAGGGTTAAGATAAATTCTGATTTCACGACTATCTTGGACCAAAGCACATTCAGCTGATCCAGTGTGCATTTGTTTCTAAAAACATTCCTGAAAGTAAAAGTGCATTGGAAACAAGTTGAATTAAAGCACTTTTGTATCATTTATTCACAATAACCCGCCTTGTCATCAAATTACACACTCCGATCAGTAAGGATTTCATGGGGTTGCCAAGTTTTCACTCATTAACTTGACTATAACTGCATCATTTCTTAAACTACATCTCCCAACCACAAGATTAATCACCTCTTTTCGGAAAGAAGGAGGAGACCTGACCGGGAACCAGCAGCCATAAAACCCTCAGGAACAGGAACAAACCTGTATCAAACTTTTTATTGTGTTGCACCAGATGCCCTCAACTTCCCAGCTGAAGATGGGTACCTGGCCAAAACAATCTTGTCCTCTTGTCTTTTATTGCCTCGTCTCTGATTTCCACATCAGCAGAGGAGTCTCACAGTGTGTGCCAACAGCACAGTGTCTAGATTTAAAAAAAGCCAACGGGACAAAAAAATAAAAGCTGTAGACTGAGACTGAATAAACATAATACATGATTAATAAGTTGAGCGAGGCACTGCTACAGTGCACCTGACTGCCCACTGAGACGAGCTTCCAGGACGATCAAGTGTTACCTGTATGGGCTGCTGTGAGCCCATACACTATGTATGGAGCTATGCCTCAGCGCACACACACTTATTCAGGCACTAATGAGGCCATGGGAGTTCATACAAATTTAAAAACAAGTTTGTGTCTGCCTGACTCTGTATATGTTTATCTGTGCATGAAGCTCTGTATCATATAGATAGTGTACGTACAAGACATTTCACTAGGCGAAGCATCATTCCCCACACTCATTTTCCTCATTCGTCATTATCCTGCTTTGTGCCATTACTAGATTTGCATCATCTCATCCCTACAGTCAGTGAAGCATGCTGTTAGAGTTATTAGAACATTCCAAACCAAACATATTTTGCTCATGTAAATGCCTGTAAAATGATAAGGATCTCCTCCTCAATGCAACACACTTCAGGCCTGCGTAATGTGAAAATATAGAAATGCAAGCGGACACACACAAAAACACAGACCCGGATTGTCATAACCATTCCACATCGTGAAAGAGCCCCTGACTCCACTTCAAAGCTCTCCGGCTGACAGCGGCTAATGATGAACACTCAGATGAAGAGCAAAGAGACAGCGATCCAGAATCGCACATAAAAAAAAAAGGCCTCTTCCCGTCTCTTACGCCAAGATAAAAGACAAGAACTTGTGCCCAACTGCGGCTAATGTGCGTTTAAGCACTCTTACATACATACATAAATGCGTACACAAGAAGACACACTTATCATGCAAATGTAGAATAATTACAGTCTTGTCTGAGGGATGAAAGCTGCGTTGCCTTTTGAAGATAGTGACGCTCAAAAGATTCATTGATGTTACGCTTGGTACAGTAATGGATGAGAGGCACCACGAGGCACAGAATTGGTGTCTCTCACTCTTTCTCTCTCGCTCCCCTTCACATAATCCACACATCCTTCATTTTGATGAACAATGGTGGGTTTTTAAGTCTGTTGGGAGGATGGGAGAGGCCATGTGCAGGTGTACAATCAAAGAAGCCATCGCTCGCCAGATGCTGTGATCACCCCATGGGTCAGGGTTTACGTAGGTGCCCCAGGGCTTATCCACACCATGCTGGCTAAATCATGAGATAACAAAAATCATCCACAACAGCGTTTTCATGTCACCAAGTAGATAGATAGATAGATAGATAGATAGATAGATAGATAGATACTTTATTCATCCCAAAGGCAACCATAGACAAGATGACAACCATAACAAATATACACACATAAACACACATACATAAGGATAAAAATAAAAACAAAAATCACTCACAGAAATGCAATTACCATGAAAAGGTGAGTTACTATGGTAAACTGTGTGTAAGGGTGAAACAGTGCAGGGATTGAACAATGCATTAAATAATGATAAAATATTGACTATGACTATAAAATCTAAACATAAGAAGCTATAAACTGACCGACTGAACAAGAATATTATGTAACAAGGAAGAAGTTATAAGATGTAAGATGTAGATGTTATGAATTACAACTCTCCAACAGTACACACTAATAATAAGCGTAAATAACAAAAGATTTGCAACGTACCACTGTGAATTTGAAACTACTTATGTAATATGTTTTGTGTGGCCTCCCGATTTTTGCATGTTGTGACTCTTATTATCACATTATGCATTTATTGCTCTTTCCTCCTTTTTAAAAGGCCGTGATCACACAGCCACCTGCTGCTGGGTGAAGCTGTGGCTGTGGACGGTGTTTTTGGTGGGACTGTGGCTGCATTTGTGGTTGTAGCGGCGGTGCTATGTGGCTGTTCTGTGACCACTATTTACTGCTCCTATTAATATTCATCAAGCATCATTATAACACATGGAATTTTAACCTGCGGTGCTGATAGATATGACAAGTGTTACCAATAATGTAGTCTCGCTTTGCCAGACCTTCCTCCACAGTGCTCCAGGATGGGAGAAAATCTCACATATTATTTATTATTGGCATTTCTTTAAACCAATCACAATCGTCTTGGGTGGTGCTAAACGCCAGACAGAGCCACGGTGCCGCTGCAAAAAGCCTCGGGAAGGAGCTTGTTTTCGTGAAGCATGTGTACGTTCATAAACGCAAAAGATTGAGAAAGATTGATAAGTCACAATGCAATGTGTACAGTGACTAGGGTTTTATTGTGGACTTACTATCTAGGAAAGAGGTAAAGGTGGCCACTATAGGCTTACCAGCAACCTCTCAAATTAGAAAACTAGGGAGCAAAGGACACATTCACACACACTGCATGCATTAACATGACCAGGCAGGGATCTAAAGTCAAACACAGGCAATGACACACACACACACACACACACACACACACACACACACACACACACACGCAAACAAACTAATTGGCCACCCCATTAGTAATTTATTAAGCTTGTCCTTGTACATTTTATCAGGTATCCAGCAGGGGAATAGATTTATTGATTCGCTCTGCATTCATCAGGCCCAAAAAGAGAGTGAGAGAGAAAGCAGAAGAGTCGGAAGGAGAGAGGCATAAGAGAAGAGAGAGAGAGAGATGGGGGGAGAGAGTACATTCATCAGGACAGACAGCATCGGGTTCCAAGTGGCTCTGCCAGAGATCAGTCTGGAGTGTGTTGTGATTCCCCCTGGGTCTCCACCATATCCGGCTTCATTCACAATGCTGCCTTGGCTCAGCTTATCAATGCGCGCCTCCCAATCAATAATTCTCATAAAACACTATGCAGGCTTAGGCATCTACCCGCTCATGGCCATAAAAAAAAGGAGATGCTGTCAAACTTGGTGTTAACCCCCAGGAGTCGCTGATAAGCTGCAGGGCAAACCAGTCCACACAGGGTCAGGTACATACTGCTGTGAATTGTAAGAAATTTCAATTTAAAACAAAGCCTGCCAGACTCACTGTGCACAATATGTATGAGGTTGTGGCCTCATTACTGTATCACCTCTGGCTCAGTGGTTTCCAGGTTTTCGGTTTGTTTTTTCTCTTCAGCAGGTATTGGCGAGCATCGACTGGCCGAGAATGTATGTTGTTATTGTAATTGCATTAGTCAATGTGGCTCCTCCACCCATCCCTTCCCTTCTTTAACTCTCTACTCTGTTTGTGATTACATGCAGTCTCAGGTCTAATATGAAATAAGTGGGAGGTGGAGAAGGAAAGTAAAGGGAAAGGAGAGAAGAAGAAGGAAAAGGAGAAGAGTTAGGGTTGTTGTTCTTGTTGGCAACGACAGCGATAATTGTGGCGTGTTCCTCTGTGCTCGAGTATATATATTCACCTTTGTGGGCGGATGGATGATTTTCCGCGCGTGTGGGCAAGGAAGTTAAATCGACGTGACAACAGGAAAACTCGACTGTAAACGCTGGATCCTGAAATGCAATCCTTTGCAAACCCTTCCCAGTTTATTTCTCCCCCGCTTTGGACATTTAGAAGCAATTTTTTTGGGGTGAGGATCAGAGAAACTCCGCTCCAAGATCCCTTTCCCCTCAGGCATCGCCTTGACGAGTATTGTTCCAGGATTCCCCGGCATGGCTCACCAGGAGGCTGGCGCTGCCTGCTGTGTTATTGGTGGAAGAAGCCCATGTCTGGGATTTGGGAATACCGATTCTTAATCCTCTGCATGGCTTCCTCTGTCTCTGGACGTCTCCGGTTGGAACACGTAGGTGGAGTGGTGTAAACACATGCGTACGCACACATGCTAAGACATATGGGCTGGAGCGATAAGGCCTGTGGATGTTTTAAGGCCATTATTGTGTGGATTCCAACCATTTAGCCTCAGGTATATGGCCACTGTAGTCTTCTGTAAGCTCCACAAATATTCATAATATTGTTCAAGGAAGTGTTACTGCTTCCTTGAACTGCTAAATATGTTAGTACATATTTAGCCGCATCCACATTTATCAGCCCCCTTCTACTCCCATCTTATATCTCTATTTGAAGCGCTCTTTTCATAAACCTTGTTTAACTATGTCCTGATTTTTTGTTTCTTTTGTCAGTCAGCATAGAGGATCCAATCTCCGGAGTTTTTCATAGAGTAGAACATTTCCAGAATTTCTTATTCCAGATGTGCGTGGCTTTCTAAAACTGCTGGCAAAAAAACATATTTTACCTTTACTTAAAGGAACACGCTGACAGGAAGTTAAAGTTGAAGTTGAAGTTGAAATGTCTTTAATTTCCCCAAGGGGCAATTTGGTTCACATGTAGCCAATGCATAAACATTAGCACCAAAAAGCACTTAAAATAGTAAAAACATAAATATGATAGATAGATAGATAGATATTGATCCCAATAAAATGGGAAATTGCAGTAGCAAAATCAGTCACACGGGACAGAATATAAAGATAAATGAAATACTGGGATACAAATATTTGGATATATACAAGTTGAGAATGCAAAAATGTGCAACTGCAAAACAAAAAATTTAAATGGCCCAATTGTGCAGTTTGCACTTAGTGCAGTATTGTACATGCATACATACATACATACATACATACATACATACATGTGTATGACTTATTGGGACTTTAGCTTATTCACCGTTACTCCCAGAGTTAGACAAGTCCATAAACACCCTTGTCATCTTGTTACTTCTGTAATCTTTTAACATATTAGCCTTGCACAGATGCTGCAGGTAACCGGCTCCAACTAGCCTACCGCTCCCAACAAGTGACAAAATAACACCAACGTGTTCCTAATTAAATGATGTGATTTGTATAGTCACAGCGTGTACAAATAACAAGGTCACAGGAGACACAGTCATCTTCTAACCGCATACTAACTCGGAACTATATTCTCAGAAGCCAAAGCAACGTCTGCTACTTGGGCGGAGTGATATGCTCGCAGCACCTGAGAAGCCCCGAGCAGAGAGTAGCAATTCTTGCCTTTCCGAGAACATAGTTCCCAGTTATTCTGCGGTTAGAAGATGACTGTGTCTCCTGTGATGCTGTTATTTGTACATGCAGTGACTTTACAAAGGCGTCATTTTGTCACTCATTGGGAGCAGTAGGCTAGTTGGAGCCAGTTACCTCCAGCATCTGTGGTAAGCTAGGCTAGCGGTGGGTGCTCCACACAGAGTTACGACACGCACTGAGATGAGAAGGGTATGTACGGACTCATCTAACTCTGGGGGCTACAGTGAAGAAGCTAAAGTCCCAATAAATTGGCGTGTTCCTTTAAAGTATGTTGTACTTGTTGACAATTCAAAAATATTGAATTCAGTTTAACCAGTGGGAAAACTGGTATTTCCAGTGAATTACCAACTCAAAACTGCATATTTTCACAGGTTATTGTTACTGTACAAAATACATTTGTAGGAATTGTCTTGTACTGTTTACTATTTCTAAATCGAATATATTTTTCAACCTCCTCGGTAACTACTAACTTCATTTTGCCCATATTCTCCCTCATCTTTGTTAAACAAGACATAAAAGATAAAGCAATAAATAGAGAAGGAAAGGGTGTGACGAAAGGGTGGAGGTGGGCCAATTTGGAGGGATAAAGAGAGCAGAGGAAGGGGGAAAGGAAAGGAGAGAACGGGAGGCAACAATCTGTGCTGGTTAACTTCTCCCTGTTGACCCTGCAGAAGGGGCCACAGCTCCCTCCATCTGCCTGAAATAATCTCTCCCAAACACACACTCAGACGCGCATGCACACACACACACTTTCCCAAATGGCAAAGAGAAAGGATTAATGATATTCCAACACTTACACACAATCAGCCAGAATCCATCACTCCAGCTTCTGCAGGAGCCCAGGCGCGCCAGTATGTGTGTGCATCTCACTTTGAAGATTGAAAGTGTTTTTTGTGTGTCTGCGAGAGAGTGTATTAAGTGGGTGTGTGTCATGTCGGGGGCACCATATGTTCCCCACAAATTTGTTTTCACCCCTAAAAAAGCATATCCATGTGCATATTAAGCAGCTTTAATTGGGACCCCACCCTACCAACGTTACATACTATACACAGATGTACACACACACACACACACAGAAAGATAGTGTGATTTCCGGGCATCACATTGAGAGTGAGAACACTTGAGAAACAAGTTAATTGCCGTTGACTATCCATAGTATATACGGGGTAGTTTGGCTGGGCCGTGGGCAGATGATGTTTGTAGTCCACACATAAACCAGCAGTCAAAAACTAAAAAATGTTGCCTCAGTGGTGTTCCTAAGTGACTAAACTACCACACAATTGAGACAGTAAGTGATGCACACACTGACGCTAAGTAGTGGTTATGACCAGATGCTAAGCACCAAAAAGAGGACAGGTTGTGAAAACCGGCGGGCCTCTAAGTTCCAAGGGGGTGACTACAAGTGTTGTTTTTTTTAAGATTATTTTTTGGGGCTTTTCCTTTATTTTTCAGTGGATAGACATGAAAGGGGGAGAGAGATGGGGGATGACACCTAGCAAAGGGCCGTAGGTTGGACTCCAACCCGGGCCGCCGCAGGACTCAGCCAACATGGGGGGAACGCTCCCACTGGGTGAGCTAGAGGCCGCCCCAAGTGTTAGCATAGCTGAGACTCAGAGTTAATATTCTAATAAAATCTAACAAAATTCTGACTATAATACCTTTCGTCCACCAAAATGAAAGTGTGTGTGCAGGATTTTTAAAATTCTGGAAAAAATAAGGCAATGCGCTCCTTTACACAGCCTGTCTCTGCTTTTCTGCCTGGTGTGTCACATGATGTCACAAACGTGCCAGAAAACAGGGCTAGTAAATAGTAGAAAACAGCACGGAAAGGGAAAGTGTTAGGGTTACTTGTTTGCTATATCTCTTACTCATTCAGTTTATCCTGCAAACTCGGTGTCGACTAGTTTGGAACGATGTTTGAGTGCTGCTTGGATAGAATTTGTTGCCGAGATGACATACAGATCATAACATCGAGCCAGAAAAAAAAAGAGCATGTCCACCTGTGTGTCCTGTTTCCATCACAGCCATTGGGAGCTCGAGCCGAGAAATATCTGTGATTTGTCCCGGGAACATGTGCTGATTCTAACTTTTCCCACTAAAGGCAAAAGCCAAATAGTGGGTGTTAGTGGGGGGTTTTTGGCCAGTGAGAAAGTCACGCTAACTCTTTCAAAAACAACCTACAGTGGCTTGAGAAAGTTAACACACCCATGCTAAAGTTGATTAAAAAGAGGAATAAAAAAAAACATCTTTTGGCAATTGATCTTTATGCCTCAATTCAAAATATTTAGGAAAATCCAACCTTTAAAGGACACCAATTTTCTTTGTGGATGACTAATTTATTGTAAATAAATACATTTTCTTCCTTAAAATACATAAGTACACACCCCTATGTAAAAATTCCCATAAGCAGGCACATTTTTATTTATTTTTAAAGGCCACTTTACCAGGATGCATAGTATCCTGATCCATGAAATAACTGGCCTTAATTAAAAATCTGCTGCCTCTATGGGAATTTAACATAGGTGTGTGCACACTTATGACCCCTGTATTTTAGGAAGAACATGTATTTATTTAAAATACATTATTCATTCACAAATTCATTCATTCACTTAATAAGTTGGATTTTCCCTAATTGCTTTAGGCATTAAGATCAATTTCCAAAAGATGATTTGTTTTATTCCTCTTTTTAATCAACTTTAGCATGGGTGTTTAAACTTTCTCATGCCACTGTATATTGGCAAGAAAATAAAAATTAAAGCTTTTTAAATTCAATATAACATAAATTTTCTGAAAATGCTCATCTCTTACAGAGAAGGTAGCCCACCAGTTAGCTATTAAAGCCAACGGCATAGAGATTAGGGTTGGGTATAGTTTGGGTTTGTTTCTGATACTGGTGATAAAACAGTGCCGGTGCCTAAACTGAAACATACATATAATATATTTATATTGTATATAATATAAAATATAAAAAAAGGAACACAAACAACAGTGGGTGACATTAAAGAACGGTTTGTTTATTGCTAAGGCCACATGGTCAAAATTAAATGACTGGTTAATAATGTATTAAACAGTAACTTCTAACAATGACTTATTTTATCAGTAAATTGTTGGTAAACTACAAAACCAAGCACCAGATGGGAAAAGGGTATTTTACATTGACTTAAAATGCACCACGAGGCTGGCGAGGTTCAAGTGAACGCACCGTCTGTGGTGTTTTTCCGTGCAGACTGTTACGTCCCGGTGTTGGAATCCTCTACGCGGAAATACAGTCACACTTTACACCGCTTAACATAAGCTGTCAGCATTTTAACCGCTGTGTTTAATCCATATTATTATTACATGTTCTTGTTGGGATTTTTTTGTTGCCCTTCTACACCTTTTTCTGCATGGTTGTCTCTTTCTGGGTGTCCTCTGGTTGCCTAAAAGACAACTGCGTGCATTTCTCAAGTCTTCCACCCTTGATAAGACATATTTGCATTAGTTTTCTGCTCTGATGTATCTAATTACTACTGGGATGTGCTGTTTAATCCGATTTAAAGTAGATACCAAAGCTGTGACATCTCGGGATAGTACCATGGATGCAAATCAGAGTTCAGAATTCTGGTATCTCTGGCTAAAAACAGCCACTGCAAAGTGCTTTGATATTGTTCATTAATGCTAAACTGCCTATTAAGTGTGTTGATTCAGAGCTCAGCCTCTGGGTTTAATGAATGGGAACATTGTGTATGGATGGATGTAAAGGGCAAACTGCGATAATGATTGCAGAACTCAGAAGAAGAACGTAGAGGTGTTGTGAACGACGGTGTCTCTAACAGCTGTGAAAATGGCTGTGGCACCTCCCAGTCACACATTTCTACCTCTACAATGGGGAGGCTGTCGCCATGGCGACGCAGCGTTTTGGCTTTGCGGGGTGATAACAAGGTGAGGATGTGCTTTAAGTGGGTAGGGGGTGAGGGAAGATGGGGTTGGGTGTGCACAGAGGGAGGGAGCTTGATAAACTCAAAATGCTGCTTCCAAAATATTAAAAAAAACCATAGAGATTCTGCCTTGGACAAAGGAAGAAATGCATGAAGAAATGCACACATGCATAATCCAAAAATGGATTTTCTAATGCATTCAACCACAATATAACTGGATTCTGACCAACAGGATGAATTCCATTTCATTTCAACCTGGGCTGCATTTTCTTCACTTATTTGCCAAAATGAATCATTTTGATTGCAAGAGGAGTTTTCACAGTAAGGTTGATTAGAATCCAAGGCACTGATTTTAAATGCCTTGGACTGCATGTGGTGGGTTTTGGCAAAAGGTACAGTTCACCCAGCAACAAGTCAATGCATGGTAAGAAAAGGTAATATGGCTATTCATTCATTTTAGCTTCACACTCAATGTTTCAGACTTAGGTGTTGGCCTGCTCCATTGAGTATGGCTGTCACTGTGTTCAAAGAAAAGCTTGAAATTAAGTTCTTGAAGTTAAGTTTTCCTCCGACAATGCTGTCCTAGCTTTCTGCTTCTGTTTTTGCCGACTCAGCCATGACCAGAGATGGCAAAAGTACTCACTTCCCGTACTTAAGTAGAAGTACAGGTACTTGCATGTCATGCTGCTTGTCTGCTCAATCTCTGGGATCTCTGTTTTCTTCATTTTCCATCACGTCGCCATCCATACTACTATGCGCTAACATTAGCACCGTCAAGCCGCAATGATTTGCCGCGAATGAATACAGAATGCCAAATCTGTCGAGTCGTCTTAGTGGTGCGTCAAGTGCAACATACAGTATAGTCCCATCCAATTAGATTGAATGTGGAATTGATGACGCAAACAATAATAACGCCGGTGAAATGATTTTAAACTTGTTAGTGAGGAATGGATTAGGACTGGATTTAAAGCTGATTCTGGTTTCCAACTTGGCCCCAGATGTGTCTGTTAAACCGAGGACGGTGACAACTTCTCTCTTTTGATGCAAAGTGCAACCTAGCTGGCAGGTGAAGAACACAAACAACAAAATCACTAGCTAACTTACTCTAAATGTGCAAGAACTACAGACCAATACAACAACTTGCTTAAATGAACTCACATCAGTTATATGACTTGCAGTTCTCAAGGACTCACACACACACATACACAATCTCAACTGATTATCCTCCGCACAGCTAGTCTCTTTTTCTTTTCTTTCACTTTTTTTCCATGTGGCGTGCGCGCGGTATGAGGCGCGTCTCCGCGCTGTTCTCCAATTTACACTCATATAAACTTATAAAACTAAGGTAACAAGGCAATTTTGTTGCATGTCAGGAGTAGAAAGTACCAATGTTTGTGTAAAAATGTAAGGAGTAAAAGTAAAAAGTCACCACAAAAGTTAAAATATCTGAAAAATCTACTTAAGTACAGTGACAAAGTATTTGTACTTCGTTACTTCCCATCTCTGGCCATGACAATAGTGTGAAAAACTCCGTGGCTACCTTGTTAGCCAGTTCCTGAATGGCCGTATGTGTGCGCTGTCGTGAAGTAATCCATTCCATTGCGAGACCTGATATCACGCCATACTTCCTGACACTAAGTCCAGCAACTCGCTGGCCCAAAGTTGTAAGGGGGGGCAAGACCCCTGTTCAACTCAAAATAGTCATATAACCATTCCAATGACCCCGAAGCTGTTCCGTTAAAGGTAATATAGGTTAAAAAAAAACTGCATAGCTCCCCATTAATGTAATACTTTCTAGTTTTAAAGCTGCACTAATACACCTGTTATATGAACTATAGATGCTATCCCTATGTGTAATGTGAACGGTATCGCTCACAGTGACAAACCCACAAATAATGATCACCCCACTGCAGTTCGCCTCGGTTAGTTTTGGTTTTACGGTCTGCACCTTTAATGTTTTGGTTTCTTTTTACTGTTCCATTCACATCCGTTTCTAGCTGCAGTAAGCAGCTGTTTTAGGCAAAACAGCACTGTTGTTAACTGCCAACAGAGGCCTCGGACTGGGGGGGGGGGGGGGTTTAAGGGACTGAGTACCCAAGGCCTTCATGTGAGGAGGGCCCAAAAAGATGCTAGAATGAATGGCTGTGGTTGCGGGGAGGGGCCCATAGAAAATGCCTTTTTACAGGGCCCAAAATGTTGTGCTACGCCCCTGCCTGCCAAGGACCAAGTGGCTTACAGACAAAATTTGGCTGTAGCCTTCTGGACATATTTGAGCAATTAGCAGGTAAAGAGCTAGTGATTATTCCCAGGAGTAGGTGGAGATCAAATGAGAGCAAAACAAAAGAGAAAATGTTGGACTCATTTTTGTCAGGTCATCAGAAACATGATAACAAATTACCCCATAAGCAACTGTTTACCTACACATCAGCTATATCAAAGGCCAATATATGTCAAATGTGTGTGATATTGAGCATGTTTGTGAGTTTAGCTTGCTAAGTGACCAAATAATGAAAAAAGATCAACATGGCTTAACATTGAAAAAGTCAATGTCACAGTTAAATAAGACACCTGCTCTTGCCCCTATCGTTTCAGAAATCAAGACCACATTTCTCATTAATCCGGGGTATTTTCTGTTGCAGAAATAATGCTGTGACATGCTCTGTTTGTGCTGGAGGATTAGCATCCTCTTACTGTGTGTGTGTGTGTGTGTTTACTTACTCACATTACATACAGTGGTGTATTCTACCTACTTGCAAAAGCCCGGGGATACGTAACGATGATTGTTTTGTGACATGAATAAATGAAAAACGTCGGTGTTGCCAGTCGCAGTACTTCCAGTATTTTTGGAGCCTGAAGCTACTGCTGCTTGGAGTGACACCGCAGCAGGTGTCAACAAAGACGTTACAAAAACTACAGAAAATGAGCCAGATGAGGATGCTGCACGCGGTAACGTTACAAAATAAACATGGGGTGTTGCTCTGTGATGGGCGAGTGTGAAGCGGGGAGGGAAAAACCCCAGTAGACTCACTACAAAAACCTAGACCACGCCACTGAAAAAAAATAAAAACACATATGCGTGCTTTGTAGAAGCTGCCACTCGTCTTGCCTTTTGGCTAGAGCGAGTACAGCATTATCTGTATCTGTATCTGATTACCACATGAATTATCTGTATCCGGATCCGTACTCGGACTGGGCGGGGCCTAGACCGGAAGTGGTCAATTTTAAACCGGAAGTGGGCCGGGCTCTCTTGAAATGTGCGGGGCTTTAACCTGTGCGGGTTATTTAAGCATGCAATGGATATGAGTGGATCAAAAATTGTTATATTTATTGCTGATTTGAAAACTATTTACATGACAGCGTCAAGCTTCAGATCAATGGTGTTGTCATGGTAACAAACAAACTATATACAGAAGGTTTTGCAACAATGAATACAACACATGCCGTTGCAATTATGAAGTAAAATGTAATTAACAAGAGTTTTCATACTCAATATAACTTTATTTTTTTAACTTTTATTTTTATTCTCAGTGTGATTTTTTTTGGGGGGTCCTTTTAAAAAAAAAAAATTTACACACCGGGTATATGAGTGTGTGTGTGTGTGTGTGTGTGTGTGTGAGTAAGAGAGAGACACAGAGAGA
>NC_048420.1:2428012-2464110 GCF_013103735.1 Etheostoma cragini | reverse complement strand
AAAATACTTGTACTCGGCAAAAGTGCTTTATCCGTACCGGATACTCGTTTCAGCCGGATACTCGGATCACCCCTACTTTTGGCATTGTTTTTTAATGACCATTGACTACAAATGCATGTATTTTTGAGTTATTTATGCCAAAGTGATTCACATAACTCCCTTTTCCAATTATATCTCTTATTCATGCTTTGGCCCTAAACCAGCCCAGTGTAGACTCTGTAGTCTGGACAAATGCCCTCACGACCCACATCTATCTACAATCGCCAGAACATTTGGTCTTCATTATGATAAAACCACACACGCACACACGCAACCACACACACACACAGCTCTCAATCACCTTCCTGAGTGGAGGCAGATACTATTTCAGTCTCGTCTTTGTAATCAACTCGTCAACACAGAGGTAGCAAAGCAACCAGCGAACCTATGTACTCTGTCTTTCTCACACACACACACACACACACACACACACACACACACACACACACACACACACACACACACACACACACACAACAGCTAATCAAGAGGGTGACTGGGACAGCATCCATGAAAACTGGGCGACAGGAAGTTAGAGCCATGTCACAGGAAATAGGATGTGTCTCTTCCCGGAGCTGCAGTATTCTTGCGATTAGAGGGAGCAGATTGAGCTGTCCCTTTACATTACACACACAAACCTACACACATGGAAAACACACAGCACTCACAACACAAATACATGCAGGCGGACAAATATAAGGGAAAGGGACAGAAGTTAGAGGTTAGAGTTACGACATGATGCCAAGCACACACACACAGAAACACAGACACACACACACACACACACACACAGAAACACAGACACACAAACACACACACAGAAACACAGACACACAAACACACACACACACAGACACATGCAAAGACACACACACACACAGAAAGAGAGACGGACAGACACACACAAACACATACACACACACACAGACAAACACAGACACAGACACACACACACACACACAGAAAGACAGACAGACACACACACACAAACACAGGTACACACAAAGACACACACACACACACAAATAAACATATGCTGTGTCTTTTTTTCATCAGTGGAGGGGGACTTCCGCTTTTTAGTTTGTTGAGAACAGCATTGAAGGAAAAGGCCCCAAGATAGTGAGTGACCATTTCCTCCTGTTATGACTACCGCCAATGGACAAAAATTGAATTGATTGAACGCGCGCACGCACGCACGCACGCACGCGCGCACGCACACACACACACACACACACACACACACACACACACACACACACACACACACACACACACACACACACACAGAGAGAGAGACATAATAGGTTAACATTGTGAAACATAGAAGTCGACATAACAAGCTTTTCTCAACACTTTCGATTATAACCTTGTACGAAAACTTATCCACAATCAATGACAGCGACCGGTCACGTGGCGGTGAAGTTCATTTTATTTCTTTATTTAACCTATATTTAACCAGAAAAGTCCCGTTGAGGTTAAAAACCTCTTTTTCAAGGGAGTCCTGGCCAAGAGGCAGGCAAAAACACAATCAATTACATTTATAAAAGTTAGACAACACAGATTGTTAAAACATTTACAATGTAAACAGGTCATTTCAGGTTCTCTCAATCTGGATTTAAAAGCATTTAAGGAAATAAGTTCAGATAATTTCAAGTCTTTTTGCAAAGACTCCCATGCAGAAGGAGCGGAGTAGACAAAAGCCCTTTTTCCCAGATTAGTACGGGCAAATGGAACAAAGAGCGGCAAGTGATCATCTGATAGCAATGAATGGGAACCAACACCTCTCCATGTGATCAAACTACTGATGTAGGATGGCAACAGACCTAGCATGGCCTTATAGATAAAAATATGCCAATGCCCTGATCTCCTGTTTGACAGCGATGGCCATCCCACTCTGGAATACATTCCCAATGATGGGTTAGATTTTGAGGTGGTTCGGGCATCTGGTAAGGATGCCTCCTGGGCGCCTCCCTAGGGAGGTGTTCCAGGCACGTCCAGCTGGGAGGAGGCCTCGGGGAAGACCTAGGACTAGGTGGAGAGATTATATCTCCAACCTGTTCTGGGGATCCAGGCCAGGTTGGCCTCGGGATCCCCCAGTCGGAGCTGGTTGATGTGGCTCGGGAAAGGGAAGTTTGGGGTCCCCTACTGGAGCTGCTGCCCCCGCTCCCCGATACCGGATAAGCGGTCGAAGATGGATGGATGGTTGGGTTAGATTTTTACAATTTGTAATAAATCTCAGAGACGCATGGTACACAAAGTCAATCTTATGGAGACATTGTGCTGAGGCGGTCCCATACACCATATCACCATAATCTAAGACAGATAAAAATGTTTCAGTGACTAGCTGCTTTTTTGCTTTCAAAGAAAATGTATTTCGAAAGAAAAAGGACAATTTGAGTTTAAGTTTCTTCACAAGTTAAGTCACAGAAGGTGACTGTGAAACAGCAGCGTGAATGGCACCACAGCGACTCGTTAAGAGTAGACAAAAACTGATGGTTTGGGGTGAAACACTGGTGCCGTTAAGCAGTACTTCCTGGGCACAAAGACCCATTTTCTGGATTAAAGTCTTGTGTTTTCCACCTTCTTCAGGGACAGCCCTGTGTTTTGGCACAACCCCCCTGAGCTCCTCCCTGCTCGGATTTGTTACGGCCTTATCGGCCTTACTCGGTTAGGTAATACACCCCCTATCGGTCGCCGCAATAATGTGGGGATCACAGTAATTAGTATGTGGAAACATAGAAATTACAGTGCATTACTTCTCATAGCTTTAGGTACTATTGGCTCATAAGAACAGTCTGCATTCTGACAGTGTGCCCTCGCTTCCTTGGACACTCAGATTGCACTTCTTTGGCTTTTATCTCTCCAAGTGATTTAGCCCTTTTGTGATTAAACTGTGTGGGTAGCAAGTACTGATTCAGTTCTAATTAAATAATTATTTCAAACTTAATAACACAATATGATATATACATTCTTATTTTTCATTATTCTTTTTTAATTCATCCATGTATGGACTACATGTTTTTTTCCCACGTTCTATTTTTGTGCTTTGTGAACTTTGTGTGCATACAGTAATCCTGGGAGCAAACAGTAATTTAGAGCATATTCCAATTGGGTGAAAGTTTACTGAAAAATAAATCAATAAATCAGCCTATTTGTGAAAAAACTGACGATAGGCTTAGGTCCGTGTACTTTTTCGTGTTAAAATACAAAATTTGAATTGAAACACAAGGCGTTTTTTTTTCTTTTCATGGTCAAAAGGAGATATATATAACAGCATATATTTCTATCTTATATTTAAATATATAAAATCACTTTTTTTCTTTCTCAGATTCTCTCCTTTTTACCTGTGTCTTTGTATTTGGTATTAAGTGGAGTCAGTCAGCCTTCGCACAAGCACAATTTGTTCTTGCATGTTGAAACATCAGTTTGCCCTTCCTGGAGGGAATTTGTGACTATCTGTATCAACTAATATAAAGCCTTTGCAATGGCCACATCTGAAATCTGCTTTGCAATTCACCCACTGAATCTGCTCTAGTGCAGTCCATATTGCATTTTCAAGGGAAAGTAGCTAAAGCTCAAAAAGTCAGAAAATTACGAAAGAGGGTACCATGTGCTAATTAGCATATTTGTGACATCATCACGTCGTGTTTGAGCCCTGTCTAGGACCAGCCAGTCTCAGTTCTTCAGGTTTGCTCCTCACCTACTCTGTGTCCACATAGTATTGCACCCACATTCCCAATAAAACTGTTCTCATTGACAGACTTTCTGTTTCTCAAGTCTGAAATAGTGTGCCGGTTCAGACTACATCACAGTCGTAACCAAGCTGCTGATCTGCACTGCTTTAATCATCACTTTATAACCCCAACATTCCGTGAAAATCACCAAAAACATCAGTTGAAGAAAAGAGCTGTTCTGTGAGTTGTATTTACATGAATTACAACTAGAGAAAGTTAGACGCGATAGAAAGTCTTTTACTTTTCCTTCTGCACAGCTCCTATTTGCAGTACTACACACTACAACATACCCACTACTTGTACAGTACATTCAACACACTACACTTCATTTAAATTTAGTGTCATTATTTTCCCTGTGAAACAGAATTTCAGGTCTCGGACTGTGAGTAGTGGCAACCTGGGTATGTGACGCAACTTTGCCATGGCAGGTGTATTGCTCAGGGGCCATGGAAGCGTAGTGCCGAATTTGAAGTTGTTCTGCATAAAGAAAGCTGTAAGCAGCATTATCACAGGCAAAGCAATTGCAGTACTAAATATAAATTTGGCTACCATTCAAAACTGCAGTGTTTCTAGCTTCTCGGTAAACAAAAGGTGATTGCAGATCTCAACCGAATCATTGAGCTTGAGTTGTTTTAGCTGTGCGCTAAATGGATTTCGCATGAGGTTCAAAAGGATTTTGATCAAATGAGCAGATCCGACACTGGATTTGGATTTGATAAAATGCTATTGAACTTCAACCCTAATCGCATCAAAGGTGGACGCCTATGCATGCCAAATCCACAAACCAATATATCAGTCTACACCTACCTCAAACACAAACAGCAATAATAGATATTCCCTTAAGAGGCATTTAATGGCATTAGCAAGAATCTAATTAGCATTTATCAGATTAGTATGTCAAAGAGTGTACCATCTACAGCCAAACAAAACAGAGTGAAGGGTAAGATGGAGGCAGGCACTTCATAGGTACTTCACATGAGGGTCAAAATCAGATGGTTCTGTGAGATAGGAATCTCTGGCTCTGAAAAGGGAAAGGATACAGGAATGTCAAGGTAACAATGTGCAGAGGGAGAAAGACAGGAAGACCGAGAGAAAGAGAGACAACAATGGGCGATCCAAAAAAGAAAGTGATCCAGTGTAAGTTTGCTATGTCCTGTTGATATCCTTTCCCTCTGCAACCCTTTACCTCATCCTCCGTATTAAGATCCACAGCAGGCTCTTCCTGTGTCCCCAAGAGAACTGGACCCGCTCTAAATCATTGCAAGATGTTTTCAAGGAAAAGAGCGTGAGAAAGAGACGCAGACACTGGGAACAATGACAAGGAATACAAATAAGAGTTACAGTGTATCATCTCAAGTCATGAGTCAAAAAGCCTTTTTTTTTTTTTACATCGAGGCCAAATGATCGATAGCCTTTTGGTTCATTTTGGCATTTAAATTGATATGTTTTAATAATTCCCACTGTCCCATTCTTAAATAAACTAAATTGAACTGAATGTGAAAAAAGAAAAATAATGACAACTTGTTGGTTTGCTGTATATAGGAATGTCCATTCTAAAAGTGGTGAAAGAGGTTTTTTAATTTATATATATATAAATAATTGATCGTCATCAGGATGATACAATGACACACCCAGTTATCAGTCTGAGGAACCCCACCACTGCCCTTGTATAATTAGCATGGCGTTATGTTGCCGTGCTGTCCGGTAATGAAGGGCGCTTGTTACACGGTTGGAGAGACACTTAAGAGGTGCAGACGCTTTCATTAGGCTTTGGTTAAAGGGATTGGTAGCCCTGCTGTCAGCTGTTAATTGCTACTCAGGAGGCTTAGGTCTTCAGTGTAAACCTGCATATGCACGTGTGGAGTGTTACAAGAGGTATTCAAGATGAACTCATTGTCGAAAGGCCTAACAAGGTTAGTTATCCCTTGATTCACACAGCACTAAGAACCTGTGCAGTATTGTCTTGGGTTTGTTAATTATATGATAAATCCATAAGTAATGTTTGACTAATGCATGATTCAATGTGATTTAATGCATGAATTACTGCAGGATGCATTGTGAATTCCTGTTGCTCGCCGTCAACAAATGATCAAGACCCCATGACTTTATGAGATTAGTTTACACTTAATAGATCACCATATGAGGAATTTTAATTCACATTTACTTTATAAAATAATTGATATGCTGTTAGGGAGCTGTCAATTTAGATGCAGAGAAAAGAGCCCGGACATGGCATCATGACTGCAGCTCTTGATAAGCTCTTGTAACAATAACTGAAGCGTTTCTCAGAGAAAATTAGAAGTTTGTAGTTCCCTTGGTTGACATTATGACAAGGGAGACCTGAAATCAAATTTTCAGTAAGCAGAAAGTTGTGTAGCCTACATGGCATTGTGGCATTAAATGAATATATTTATACATTGAAATAAAATGGCATATAGCATAGTTCACTATAGTAAGTGATTTCTGACTATTTATCAACTTTTAAGTAGCGTAACTAGCTAGGAATTGATGTTAGCTTGCCAGCTAAAATGCAAAAAGAGTATATAGTACACAGTATATGGATGATTAATTCCTTTTCGGATGTCGTCTACATGGAAGTTTAAACAGTGGGCATCCATGGAGCGCCAGGAAAGACCCTGGACGCTGACTCTTGGCGGTCCGGGCTGTAGCTTTTTGGTGCAGCCTTTGCCTCAACCTGTCTGTGTGTGTGTCTGTTTGTGTGTGTGTTTTTTGTGTGTCTGTTTCTGCATGTGTTATGTTGGATATAAAACGCGGATAGCGTGAAGTCTATTGGACTATCCTACAGCTTTAAAATGACACGAAAGAGCTACCCAGTGTGTCCCAAAGTGACGCCAAGGGGTCGCGATCGAGGGCCGGCGGGTGACGAGTTGGTAGTGAGAATGTGTCTATCACACACCTGCACGTAGACACTTCTAATAATGGTAAGTAAGTCATACTGAACACACACTCGCTCACAAGCAGATGCACACCAAGACACTGATATCTCACACACACCACACAGCTAATCCAATAAGCCATGGGAGATCAAGTCATGGCTCAGGGAAGCCGGGTTCACTAAGCTATAGCGTCTCTCTATTAGTGTGGATATTACCTAGAAATGTAATAGATTGTAGGCTAACATAATATAAAGTAATTAACCAAGTCATGACCTTATACCAGTTCTAGTCTAGCAGTCTTTCCACGGGTGCTGGTCAACTCAGGGCCTAATACATTTGAGCAATATCCCATTACAAAGGTTCCTCCAAATGCAGCATTAATTTTGCCTACATTTGAGGGAACACTCATTGTTTCCATTGAGGATTTCAGTACTCTGAAACTCATTGTACATCATATGTCTCTATGATGCATGGAGTACAAGTCATCTCATGTAAAATGTCCACCAGACACAACTTTGTAGTGTCCCATGTACTGTCACACGGCTGCAGGGTCAAGAACCAGTCTGGCAAAAACAGACAGCCAATTGGAGTTGCCTGTCCTCTCAGTGGACACTGCTTATTGGGTAGCTGGAAAAGTGCTTCTATTATGCTCATTTTCAGGTTCATAATTGTATTTAGAGGTAATATCAGAATAGGTTTAATTTTCAAAAAACATATTTTTGTGTTACTACACATTGCTGCAGCTCCTCTTTTCACGCTGTGTGTTGAGCTCTCTGTTTTAACTACAGAGTGAGACATTACGCTTCTGTTCCATCTTTGTTGGGAGGTGCACATGCGCAGAAGCTAGTTAAGGACTACTAGCCAGTCAGAAGCAGAGTATGAGGGCGTGCCATGCTGGCAGCTAGGCGAGCATTATAACGTGTGTTACAAAGAGATGCACGTTCGTCGTGGAAGTAAAGGCTGGACTACAATAGAGCTGTTTAAAGCAGTGTGTGAACAGTGTTTTCTGTTGGAGATGGTAAGTCCCTTTGGGGGGGACTTTACAGTTTTTCACTTTATAAACCTATAACGTTCTTCAAAATATATATACGATAAAGGCAAAAAGCATAATATGAGCACTTTAAAAACACAAAAATCGGGAGGAAAGCCAACTGCAGTCTGCAAGAGTACTTCATCTTAGGAGAATATTGATTTCCCAGCGTGACAGTGGCCTCAAACATAAAGCCCACACTACACAGGAATGGCTTCAAAACAACAATGTTGGTGTCCTGCAGTGGCTAAGTCAAAGTCCAGACCTCAATAAAACTGTTAGTTTGAGAAGCTTTGCAGAAAGAATAAGGACAGTTTTAGTGTCTGGATGTTCAAAGATGATACAAACGTATATTATAAGTTTTCAAAAAAGAGTTGATTATAGCTGTTTTGACTGCAATTTTGAGATTCTTGTAATACTGGAGTATTGACATTTTTATTTGATCTCCACTGCATCATTTTGGGAGACCTTCTACTTTTTACTCCACTACAGCTGCAAATAAAGATTTTATGTACAAGCTTTTGCTTTGATGTATATACTTAACAGTATATTAAGCAATTAAAATGCATCAGCAGAGTGATATTATTCCATTAATATTATATATACAATACTACAAGACCTTTAGCTGTAATGGCGTACTTTTATATTTTGGTTTATTTTGACTTCAGTAAAACATGTAAATACTGTGCGGTGCCTTTGTAGATATTTGTAGCCATGCAGATACACAACATTTTAGTTATAGCATCTAGTTTCTTTCCATCTATTTTCCTATAATTTGATACAGCAGCTCCACTTCATTATACCTGCATGTTGTTGTTGTCCCAATAAAGCATGAAAGCTCCTTCTGGTGTTCAAAACCCCTGAGATAAAAAACAGCTACAGTATGTAAATGCGCATAGGCAAAGCTATTCACACGCATAAAGATACAGAAACACAATCAAAGACACAGAGCACATGCAGACATACATAATGTATATAAATACATTAATACATTATACACAGGCGGAGACATACACACAAGCACACATCCTTGTGATTGCACAATGATGCAAATGTGCTGAGTGTGCAGAGGAGCCTTGACCCACCGTCTCTGACTACAAACACCAGTGCAAGTACAGCTCTTTCAGGCATGCACACACACACACACACACACACACACACACACACACACACACACACACACACACACACACACACACACACACACACACACACACACACACACACACACACATTCTCAAAGTTAATGCAGGGACTGTTGTGATAAGGAAGCGTATGTTTGCACAGTTTCACTAGCCACTTAATCCTATCGACCGGAGAGGGAGTATTAGGCGAGGGAACAAAGATATAAAAAATAAGAGAGAGAGAGCCCACTGATGATTATAGCAGGAGTCTTATCTCACCGGGTTCTGTTTTGACCCAAACAGTTTATCAGCACTAAACATTCAGGAGAAGGAGTGATGTGGAGAGAAAACAGCCTTGGTCATCCTCTAGTGAGAGGCTCTGAGTGGATCCAGACTGCTTTTGCAAATTGTGAGTGGAAACTATTTCTATTCCTCCCCCACTTCTTCCCTCACTCTCTCTCTCTCTCTCTTACTACCACACAGTTTATTTAGAGTCTCTCACCCCGGCTGCCCTCTTTCCTCCCTTGTCTTCTAGTCCCATCTCTCTGCATCCATGCCCTCTCTCTCACCTCGATTCACCCCGAGCTCAGCCCTCAAGTCAACCCTGAGGTTTGATGCGTAGGCGGAGGAAGAGACGGAAGGAAGGTGGGAGGAAAAAGGGGGAGAGAAGGTGTACAGAATGGAGGAAGAGGAGGAAGGGAGACAAGAGGGTTTCAGGTACAGGGGGTGATGCAAGGTGAAGAAAAATGGATGAATGAAGCAGTCAGAAGAGAGGAGGAGAGAAGACAAGGACATGTGAGGTGGTATGATGGGAGGGGAGAAGCGAAGAGGAAGGGAGGGAGAGAAGGGAAACAGGGACAGTGAAGCACAAATCAGTCCAGAACAAACGGAAAAAAAGCACGATGCAGACGGAGATAAGGATATGTTTGCACTGAGATACTATGGTCAAACAAGACTGTACATATATACAGAGCAAAGCTACTTTTCTGTTGTTTTTTTCATCAATTTAGGTTTAGATGCTTTCTTGATACTGTTCATCTAACAAACATATAAACAAAGTTGATTTAACGGAAAATTGAAAAGAAGGAAAGACAAATAGAATGCAAACACAGTCTACAGAGAGCCCCGCACTTGTAAACAGATTCCAGTCCAACATGGAGCTGCAGGGACTTATCTAAAGTGGCTGTGGCGGACTTATTGAGAGGTGACCCGAGGATACAGTCTATAGCCACGTGCTTTTCTCAGCTGCTGCAGAGCGAGGCTGTTCTATATGCGGTTCTCCTGTCTGACTCACTGCAGTATGGATGAGGGGCGGCATTTCATCACAGGATTTACCTCAAATGCTCCCTACCCTGAGAAAGCATGACAGGCAAAACATGATTACATCCACAATTTGTTGATTTTCAGTGATTCTGACAACCTGAGTCTGGTCTCATTTTTTGGTTTCCATCCATCAGATCTAAAATGAGTCCCGCTCTAATGGCCAATAGATCAAAAGACTCTGGATGAGTAATACAGAGAGTATGGAAATGAAAAGAATAGTGGGACATTCTTGGAAACAATTTCTGTCTTTCTCTTTATGAGGGTGCAATAAGAAGATCTCTATCTTTCTAATAAATGTGCAGGAGTGGAACCTGGATTTCTTGACCCTTGCTTGGCATCACGACTGGAAGCACAGGGCAAAACATATGAATTGCAAAAACTCTAAAGCGGTCTATGTTGTTACTGTATTATTTATGAACAGAAATTCAGATTTGTGGTTCTATGGGGAGTTTTAACTATTTTTTTCAGCCTGGTCTCAGATTTCACAGAAAATGTCAAAATATATATATATATATATATATATATATATATATATATATATATATATCTTAAAAAAATAGAAATCCGTGAAATGACCACGAACTGTTAACACCGCATTACGTGGTGGTGGCACAGAATGTGTGAAAAGTCTGTGTGGCCACCACGGAAAACAGCCAATGTGAAGTCGAAGAGAAGATGACGTAGCATTAGGAGTTACTATGGTAGCGAGTAGCATGCAAGCCCGAAAATCTGCCTAAGGAGGTTGGTTAGGGGGGTGGACGGGTCAAACACAGGACTTTCACCCAGTAGACCAAGGATCATGTCCCGCGTGTAGTTTTTCCTAAAGTCACTTTTTCACCCACGACCCTTTCCTAAACCCATCCGTCCTGTTCTTCCTGCATGGAACGGCAGGCCCACCCACAATGTTTTCCTTAATTTAAGGGGCCGTGGTTACTTCATGGAAACCTACACGTTTTTTTTTTTTTTGATTCCGTGAAATTGGCACAGATTTTGAGTTGAGAGGCTGTGTTTATTTCAAGGAATTCTGTGAAACCAGATCGATTTTTTTTACAGCAGTTTACCCGTCGTCGTCAAACTGTTTCGTTTGTTGGAATCACAATCTCTGGGGGTGGTCATGGGGTGGCATACAAGGTTCACGCTGCATCCAGCTACGCCCTGCTGTGCCACGCTACACTCTGTGATGCCCTGCAGCGCCCCGCTATGACATGAACTACCACGACTACCAGTTTTAGTCACTGTTCCGTTATCTTTGTTGTGACTATTATTACACACTACACACCCCCAACCGGCACCGTCAGACACCGCCTACAAAGAGCCTGGGTCTGACCGAGGTTTCTTCCTAGAGGGGGGGGGGGTTTCTCGCCACTGCGCATGGTCACGCTGTCACACCATGCTTGCTCTTGGGGGAATTACTAGAATTGTTGGGACTTTACAAATTATAGTGTGTGGTCTAGACCTACTTTGTCTGCAAAGTGTCTCGAGATAACAAAATTGAATTGAATTGAATTCCCCACGTCATCACCACATCCTGTGCAGATTCGGTCTGTAGTATCTTGAAGTTTCAAACACAAAGAAGATTAAGGCTTAACTTATCAATGCTACGATGCATTATATTAAGTAATCAACATTATTTGCATTCTTAAAAGTCCCTTTGAACTTATCTGATCCCGGCATATTATAGCTGTAAACACTGCTGATAGCGGTTTGTAACACTTATGTGAAAGAAAGTCTTTTTCTTTAATATCTGGCAGTTCTTAATTATTATTATTATTATTTAGAGTACAAGTGGCCAAAATGGGTATCCTCAAGAGGGGGGCTGCGTCTCCCCTAGAGATAGGGTGAGAAGCACAGTCATCCGAGAGGAGCCAGTTGAGGTGGTTTGGCCTTCTGGTAAGGATGCCTCCTGGGGGCCTCCCTGGGGAGGTGTTCCAGGCACGTCCAGCTGGGAGGAGGCCTTGGGGAGGACCCAGGACTAGGTGGAGAGATTATATATCCAACCTGGCCTGGGAACCCCTCAGGATCCCCCAGTCGGAGCTGGTTGATGTGGCTCGGGAAAGGGAAGTTTTGGGTCCCCTACTGGAACTGCTGCCCCCACGACCACTGAATGCAGCTCCACACTTAACACACAACTACAGAAAGCAACCAAGTGTGCATGTTTCCCCAAATGTTTAACTTTTCCCTTATATAAATATTTTTTCGACTTGAGTTTACATGATGTTGAAACTTCTTTCGTGTTTTCTTCTCAAAGCCAACTGGTACACAAGTGTATTTTCCACATCCGGCAGGTTGTGCAGTGTGTGTGGGCCTCCCATGAAGAAAGGTGAAAGGTGTTTGCAGACGTGATAAACACTCCTTTAACACATAAATCTTGTGTTTGCCACATCACGATGAACACAGTCTGTCCGACCACTTACACTGCAGCCATGGGTTAACAACGGCTGTCTTATTCACACAGGCGTCTACTGTACATTGTTCCACACATATCCGTGTTTAACCACAGAATCATAACAGGCCTCATCAAATATATTAGTTGAACTATCTTCTCAGAAGTGGTCTCTGCAACATTTCTGATGCAGATTTAATATGACAGTCCAGACAAAGTGGTCTAACTTTATACTCCTCCTTTAACTCCTTTTCCTTATTTAGCCTCCTTATGAAATGTTGATGCAACAACTCACATTCCAGGCTATGTGAGCAGTGTGGAGTGGGAGTGGTGTGATTTGGCCTGCAGCGTTGAGTGGCTTTACTGAAAGCCACTGCATCATCCATGTTCTCTCTTGCTCAAAGAAATCACTGCATCCCACACGGAGGATACATGCTTCAAGTGTTTATATTATGCTTTTTGGCTTTTCCCCTTTCCTGTATTGTGTTATAGACATTTTTTGTGCACGTAATAGGTTTACAAAGTGAAAAAGCCATTCTGACTTCTGATTGGCTAGTTGTCCTTATCTAAGTACTGCGCAGAAGTGCTATGCCTCACTTTGTAGCCAAAAAAGAGAGCTCAACACAAAGGTTGAAAAGAGGAGCTGCAGAAATGTGCAGTACAAGCAAAATATAAACGTATGAAATTAAACCATGTAAACCCTTTCTGATATAACCTCTAAATGCAATTATAAACCTAGAAATGAGCACATTACGAGCATTTTAAGGCCCATAATGCAACTGAAGGGCAACATTCACCATGTTGTTTTTAAGTACTCTGTTAACATTATGAGGATATGGCGGATCATGGGGATTAGCTAAACTTCAAGCGTGCATTAAAGTTATAAAATCACGGATGACCTACAATTTATTGTAATTTAAGTTATTGTGCTGGGCCCTAAACACCTTCAAACTTCATTATCTAGGGATATAGCTACTCTGGGTGGTATTGTCGTGGCCTCCAGCACTACTGTCAGAAATCTAGGAGTTATTTTTGATCAGGATATATCCTTTAACGCCCATCTAAAAACCTCAAGAACAACCTTTTTTCATCTTCGAAACATTGCCATAATTAGGCACATCCTGTCTCAAAACGATGCTGAAAAACCAGTCCATGCATTTGTTACTTCCAGGCTGGACTACTGTAATTCTTTATTATCAGGATGCTCAAATAAGTCCCTTAAGACTCTCCAGCTGATCCTGAATGCTGCAGCGCGTCAGTACATAGTACCTTACTGTCCCACTAGAGCACTGCGCTCCGAGAATTCAGAGTTACTTGTGGTTCCTAGAGTCTCTAAAAGTAGAATGGGAGCCAGAGCCTTCAGCTATCAGGCTCCTCTCCTGTGGGACCCGCTCCCAGTCTGGGTTCAGGAGGCAGACACCGTCACCACATTTAAGAGTAAACTTAAAACTCTTCCCTTTAATAAAGCGTATATTTAGGGAGTGAGGGGTTGCATCGTTCAGCCAGACGGGCGAGGGAGAGTGTATAGCCGCTGACACGGCCCCCCTTCTCTTCTCTGCTTCTCTTTATAGTTGTCAGATTAATCTGCCATTTAATCAATGATATAATCAAAGCAGAAGGAGGCAGGGCAGTACTGCCCAATCTGGCAGCGGAGAGTTCTAGCCCGACCAGACTCCTACCAAGATCCTGGGTCTGTCCGAGGTTTCTTCCTAAAAGGGAGGTTTTCCTCGCCCCTGTCGCACTAAATTGGGGGAATTACTGGAATTGTTGGGTCTTTGTAAATTATAGAGTGGGGTCTAGACCTACTCTATCTGTAAAACTGTCCTGAAATAACTCTTGTTATGATTTGATAGTATAAATAAAATGTAATAGAATGAGAAAAAATTTAGAAGAAGAAAATTTCAAGTTTCAAGGAGGCAAACAGATCCGCACGTGGCCAGAAATGGTAAAATAAAATCTGAATCAGTAAGTCTCTTGATGTCCAGTGTTATGAGAGACATCTAAAGACTCTTTCAACAGTTCATTTTTTCCCACATTTCACATTGTCCAAAGAAAAAAACTAAGTCATTCCCTTTCCCCAATACACAGTAATGGTCACATTTATAAAAGGATGCTTTATGAATGGGAGCAGTGGAGGGTAGGACTTTCTGGGACGTTGTTGTGGACACGAAATAGCAGAATTTCAAACCCAGTGCAGTGGGAATGCAGTTACCATCCTATTTCTTTGGGGTAATGCGTGTCTCTGTCACAGTGAACTCAATATCTTGTAGTTGTGGACCAAACAAGACATTTTAGGACGTCATCTTGGACATTGGAAAACAGTGATCAAGATTTTTCAGCATTTTTTGATATTTTATACAGTGAAAATGAAATAAATAAAACAAATTGTAGTTGCAGCCTAATTAGGTGTTGCGAAATTATAGATGTTGTACGTAATGGGTTAGGACTTCAGCTTTTTAATTAGCAAACAGTATCTTATTTCCAACTAAATTCTCGGATCTCAGTTCACTAGTTAGCAATCTGAAATGAACATTCAGCCGTGATACAGATCAGAAAGTGGGACTACATGCAATCTATTCCGTGAACAAATGTTTCTAATGACATTATTCTAGTGATTCAGTCACTGAAAAGAACTGCTTTGCCAATGATTGGCTCTAGACTCTTTAATTGAATCACTTATAATTTCAAGGCAATATATGTGCAGATGGAAATACAGCCCAGCGTCTGTTATTCTGCCTCTCTCCTCATCATCTTATGTTCTCTAGTGAATTTCCAAGCTTTTCAAAAGACATTTTTCCAAGTCAAACCTCCTGTTTTATCTCTTCTCTATTGTTTTTACAGCAGTTTTTTTAGGAACTGCACTATATCCTACCTGTGCCATTCCTCTATGTTCCCCTATGTGTGTGTGGGCGTAGTCTTTGCCATCTCAAACCCACATGCTCTGTTTATATTCACATACTCAGCAGTCAGCCTCGGTGTGCCTGTCTGCCTGTCTGGAAAAAGGGCTGTTTCCACGGCGACTTGTCTCCATGACAACAGCCACCCCATCCTCATCTCCACTTCTGTTAAGTCTCTTGCTTACAAATTCCACCCCCCAATTCCAGACTCCAGTCTGTCATCTCACCCCGTTTACACCCCACCAAGCCCCATCATCTCTCTCTCTCTCTTTGAACACTCTCTATGTCTCTCTTAATCCTCAAGAGAGAAAAAGTGAAGAAGATAAAGGGGGACCATTCCCTGACACGATCTTCTCTTTTATAGACCCCTGAAGTAATAAGAGTAGCCGCGAGCAACCATAGGGGTTAGGGATGGACAGCAAGGCGAGGTGAATAGGTTGGATAGATACTTGGATGATAGATGGAAAGATGGAGGTATAGGGATGGGGGTAGGCTGTAATCCAGTGCACACCACTGTCACGGTGACCCTGTTTCCTTATCCCCTGAACAGCCAGGAAAAAAGGGGGGGTTTGTGCCAGAAAACACAGACACACTCACTGTGAAAGATGGCAGCATGAGTGTAGCTAGAGGGCATACATCTGGTGGAACTGTGGGCCAGTGGACACGTGTTGGCAAGGGGAAGATGAATCAGGTCGCACAACAACGCCTAATGATCTCTGGGGGCATGAAGGGGGGGGAAGCAAATATCCTTCATGTCAGTGTCATTAACCTGGGAATTGGCTGGGGGGTTATTGCAACTAATCATTAGGCTCAGGTGTGACACCCCACTCCCCCTACTCCCCTCACTACCCCCCGTCACACACACAGGGAACCATGGGAGTGTTCCCACCTACTGCCAGATGATGAGAGCAGATAAAGAGAAAGTAGGCCAAACAAACAGCCCTCGTTGCTGACTACCATTACATCACAGAAAGAAAAGAAAACAAACACTCACACACACACACACACACACACACACACACAGAGGCACATGCATTCACATGCACAGGCATAACCCTGGGTCAAGATGGGATATCCTGTTTTTGTTGTGCTTGCAAATGGAAAGCACTGAAAAAGGCTAAATTAATAGGAAAAGAAATAACAAAATGAGAGAAGTTTTTGGCTCTGAAAGCAACTTTCCATGAAGTCCTGACAAGGGAGCATTTTTGAAATCTTTCTCTTGACCGTTATCTTCTGCCATCCCAGACCCCATTTGTTTTCAATCACATATTTTCATCCAAAGACAACAGTGGACCTCATTCACCAATACCTTAAATGTTCTTATGAAGGTCCGTAAGAAAAGTCTACGTCTGATTCACAACATGTTCCTAAACAGCAGAATTGTTTGCAGGTGTGTTCTTAGAATGATGAATCCCAATGTCTTTGTAAATTGAAAGCTTGTGACCGTTGCTCCTATTTAGCATATGTAAACACCTCGTTAATTCCCACAAAACGGTATGAGATGGCAGGGCCATGTGCACACTTAGAGAAATGTCCAAAAGAAGGTGGAGGCCTCAACTCCAAAAGAAAATAAACTTTAGTAACTCTGAAGTGGAGGTACTGCTGCAAGAAGTTAATAAAAACAAGACATGAGCAGCAAATAAAACCGATGCCTGAAATCCCGTTACTCACGCAGTGACCGCTGTATCTGGAGAAGTAGAAAAGAAATGGTTTGATCTGAAATCTAAGGCAAAAAAATGACTTCAAAACATAGAAGACACTCTTGGCGTAAGCAGGATTAATCAGGTATTATTGGATGGCAGGGTTCCCAGTTAACATAACCGATGTAAGCAAAGCAAGGCAAGTTTATTTACATTATATAGGCCTATAGCACAATTCACACACACAATAGCAATTCCAAGTGCATTACAAATGAGCAGTGGTGTGTATTCATACACAGATGTGTAATTATGTAAAAAAAAAAATGTTACATTTTAAGTTAGAACGCATGCTACTTGTTTTGCGTAAACATGTCAGCTCTAAATTGGCCGTAGGCGTGCTTCTGTTCTTACCCAAGAACAAATCCCAAATAAGCATTGGTGAATGCCATAACCGTGAAATCTGCGTCATCAGGAGCTGTTGCAATCCTGCACAAATGCCCACCAATCTTTGCTTCACCGTCCGCTTGGAAAGAACTAATGACTGAGCATACTCTACCCCTCCTGTGCATGAACCTGAGCTACGGAGAGTGGATTGGGGACTGAAGAGATGCTAGTTCACCTCCTAGACACCGCCAATGTGCTTTTGAGCAGTTGTGTGTGTATTAAAGGCCTGTGTGTAATGTGTTAGAAAAGTGTGAATTGTAACTTCCCCATTGGGGATCAATAAAGGGGATAAAATATAACCCTTAATGCAGGGCATGCCTTAGCTGGTGTTGTAGTTCAGTTATCCTGGGCCCGGGTCAGTTAGCTCTTATTCCCATTTAGTAATCCAGCCTTGGGTAAACTGTGTGTATTCCAACATGCCAACGTGCGGCCATCATTTGGTGCAGGTTCCAGCACATTCCCACGTGTGTGTGTTCCCACCAGGTCACCTAAGGTAGCAGACAGAACGGTCTGCTTGTTTCTCTCTGCCGTGTGAATCATCCTCAGGCCTGTTCTTCCTGTAATCTCTGCTGCTCACGTCCAGCCGGTAGCTCTGTTTACATGATTACTTCCCTGAATACAGTAATGCCGGCCACTTGTTCTCATTCTGTTCAGCCATTCAGGCTTTTTTTGCCTCGCGCTACCTGCAGAGTCTGCTTATGATGGACTGAATGTGTTTATTAATGCGACCAGCGATGATTATCATCTGAAGTCACGGCGAAGAAGAATATGATTACAACCAAAGACTTTGTCAACAATCCAGAGCTTCTGTAATGCCCTCCTGATGTGCATTTATGAAAATGATTAGCAATTTCTCACAGTGATCTCTCACACACACACACACACACACACACACACACACACACAGACGCACACACACAGAGCCTGGCCTTGTTCTGTCTGACTCTGCAGTGACAAAGTACAAAGAGGGAAGGGTTTAGGTTTCCTGTCTCTGAGGTTGGTGGCAGTGCTGTGCCAACATCCTGGAATTCACACACACACACACACTCACACTCACGCATGCAAGCATAGTTGTAAACAGTTTTGCATGCGCTAAACAGCTGGTCGCATAACCCCCAGTGACATGGCAGCTATAAAAACTTCAAAAGCGCAAACATTGTTGACTTTAGCATGGCTGAATTGCCGGTGGGTTGGTAGTTAAATTCCAATCGGCTTGTTGAAGGGAAATAGCTGTTTTTTCCCCCTTATGTTCTATTCTGATGAAGTGGCTGCTGTCCAATCAGAAACCAGCAAACGACAGGGTGGGGGAGCAGAGAGCACGCTGGGAGGGAAATGAGGGGCATTGTGGGATGGATGTTCTGGCAGGGTGGAGAGTTGTTGGAGCCCAGGACCGACCCCGTCCCCTGCTGAGGAACGCAGGTTAGGGATTTGCACTGATGGATGAGGATGGAAGGGGGTGGAGGAACCCTGCTGGGGCAGAGAGAGAGAGAGAGAGAGAGGATAGAGGAAACAGCTGGGACGAGCAAACTGGAGGTGGGGGAGGAAAGAGATGCATGCCAGCATTTTTGTTGAAACTTCCTGGAAAGGCAAACACAAACAAACAGCATCGGACAGCTCAAGGGGGAGCGAGGGAGGGAGGAGGTGGAGAGGATCCGATCCAGGAAAGACAAAAAAAAAAGAGAGTGGAAGGTATGGGTATATATGGATATGAGGACAAAAAGATGTGATAGAGACTGTGTTTTATGCTCTAATATGATTTTATGGTACAATCGATGCTATATTGTTGACAAAACAAAATTTAAAGGCCAATTACTTTTATTACACATCACATGGTCTCCATCAGCAGATGGAGTTTGCGTGGTTGGCAAGGAAACGTAAACTGGACTTTTCATAAATGTGAACTTCTATGGTCGAAAGCCCTACAACAAGCGAGTAAGTGGACTTTGAGTGGAGGTTGTTTTGCTCACTGCTGTTTCCAGTGTGTTATTTATCCAGAGAAGCTTAGGGACGGCCCTGATAGGTTGATATTTATGCATGTAAGTGTTAAAAAGTCAGTGGTTGACCATTCATGGGGCGCTTTCAGGACAGTCAGCATGAGGTGGACACTAGGGTGTAGGAATAGATCAGAATGTTTGAACGAGTAGAAATGTCTCACAACTAAGGAGTCGATCAAAGGTAACTCTGTCTCCCAGAAACAGATTATAACTGGCCAGTGCAGGACAAGAAGACTATAAGTTACTCTGGTGTTTATTGGTCACTCTTGTGTTGACATCCGTGTGTGTACAGAGTCGGCTCACTGTGTCGTAAAAGTTTGTTCACTGTTATTGAATAAAGCTGCAAATGATCTGAAATCCTTGGACTTTAAAGTCTTCGTCATCGTCTCCCGATCCCAACCCTTTATCGGACCCTTTCCACTGACACACAGACATTCACAGGTGGAGGCTGACAAGTGTGAGTCTGATGGAGATGGCCACTAAGCAGGCCCACAGGAGTGGATTTCAGGGCCTTGCTCAGGGGCATCTCAGTGGTGTCAAACCTGTCTAACAAAGGAATATGTAAAGAAGAATAGAAATTGGAGCATCAAAGCATTCAGTGCTGTTCCAGTTTTCAGTGCCGCAGACACATTTTAGTCAGGACAAAAAAGTATTGAGATCCCCAGCCTTAAACGGGTCATGATTCTGATATGACATTCATGTAATATGCATCAATATTTCCAAATTCTCCTAATTTCCCATTTCCCAGAATCACATAGTAAAATAACTGACTGAGGACTCCAGATAATCTGACTCCTTCGTGCATAATTATCTGTTTGAATGCACCTTAGTGTCTGTTCTGACTGCACTTTATTCTCAACTGCAATATTTTAAACATGGATATTTATACTCCCAACTGTATATATCTAGATATTTATATTCTTCTGTTTTTTTTAGACTTGGTATATTTATGTTTATAAGCCTATATGATCTGCACACCCATATACGCATTTCTTTATTTTCATTTATATAGCTAATATCTACTCTTTTCTATAGTGTTTTTAATTGTTTCTGTGCAATAATTTTTAAACTGACCCGTTTTCCTATGTCAATGTTCTTTTTAACTACGCAGTTGTAATTACCCAAAATAACATGACTGATTCTACACGCTCTTTGGCCAGTACAAATCTCTACTTTCAATAATTATGGGGTGTCTTATTCAATTTTATAGCATTTCAAAATTGAAGTGGTTTTGAAATAGTATAGAGTAAAAGTTGACATATTCCAGTCTGTAATTATCCATCAACATCCATTTCTTTAATTTTAATCAAAATAATTCCTAATTTCTGCTTTTCTAACTCAAACAGTAGGTATAATTTCCTATAAATGAGGTTTATTAACCATAAATTCCAAAAATAACTGCAAAACAAAAGTTAATAAGTTAGTGTTAAACGTCAAAAAAGTGACAAACATTGAAAAAAAAATGTGAGAAAAAGAAAAAACATTGAATAGAAGGCGTCAACAAAAGTGTTGATTTTGAGTTTTAACGGGAAGACAACAAGGGTTAAGCTGTGAACTTTACACATGATTTCGCATTACAGTGTACTGTGGTATGACAATAAAGAAATCTTGAATCTTGAATGCCTGATAACCAATAAAGTTGAATTAAAAAGTGTCCTACTTTGGCTCGGTACAGCTCCTCTGTCTGTCCCTCTGCTTCGATTCCACTCTGAGATTGTGTTGGATGGATTATGTTGAAAGTTTCTCATTTATTAAATAATTGCTGAAAACATTTAAACAAAGTTTTGTGTTGGATTTTTTCCAAGATCTTAATTTTGACTTCAATATGTTAATTTTCAATGTACTGTATAAAACCAGTATCAGTCAATCCTTATTATACTGCACAGCACACAGTCTCAATCATAGCATAGGCAAAGAGAAGAGGAGGGAGAGGAAGAATGAATTAAGAATAGAAAAATGAGGGATGACAGAGACACAGGGGGGAGTGAGGGTCGGGGAGTTTCTTTAAGGTCATGGTGGCGTTATAACAAGCAGGATCCTTTCATGTTACACATAGGCAGATTGAGTTAGAAAGACTTCCTCCACCTTTCCCCTTGGACATTAAGACCAACTAATAGCCTCTGTGTCTTTGAAAATGGCAGATCTTCATCTCACCTACTGTATCATGGGAAGGTTTATCTGCGGGTGAACGCTTGTTTTCATTATGCCCGTTGATTGTTTTCTTTTTTTTTATCCTGCACGCTGATGAGGCTGCATTTTATTTGATTAACTCGCTCTTTCTCCGGTTCTCACGCGTGCACCCGTTCGCTTGTGCAGATTAGACTCCCAATCGTGTCAACGCGGTTAGGCGGCGTGCTTATATATCCATTTAACCACAAGCCAATGGCTGACTATCAGTGACTCATCCCCATCCTCCCTCCCTTTCTTCCTCTCGCCCAAAGCCAGACTGATCAGGTTAAATCCAAGACTCATCAGTTGGATGCCCCCGATTCATCCCCCAGGATAAATATATACAATGTGTTTAAAGGCTTAACGGGCCCGTGCTCACACACATGCATGCATGCATGCACGCACACACACGCACGGCTGTCTGTGTGTGCATTTAGCAGTGCTGGCTAGAGACAGTGAGATGGTAAACAAGGCAGAGAACAGCCTGACCTCCATCCGTGCTCTCTCTTTCCACCATCCTCTTTTATTGCTCGTGCCCTGACCCCAATTAGTAATATAAAAGCCTATAAATCAGACAAAACCATGTAGTGGCTCTGTACTGAAAAAACAGGGTTCATACGCTCTTAGGGCATATTTTAATATATGAGATATATATATATATATATATGTAGCTGTAGCCTGACCAGCATATGTCAGTTTGTTTCATGAACAAACTGACATATATAGCACAAAGTAAGTCTGGGGTTGGGTCTATTCCCCTGCTCCCCTGTAGGCTTGGAAGTGCTTAATGCTTAGACCCCCCCGCTGCACACCCTAAATTAATAAAGAAAATCTGCCGTAGACCAGTTACCCACTATGAAAAATCTCACCAGATGTACATTTTGTGACAGACACAGCTTTTGAGCGAATGTAAATTGAACACGAACATGTCCAAAAACACGCCATTACTGTGTTCAATGAAAACATTGGTATTTTACAATATGGATGATAATCAGCTTAGACTCTTGGCCTTGCTACAGCGCCATGTCTGTTGTGCATTCTCATAATCATTTAAACAACAAAGAGGGGATGTGTGTGGGAGAGAAAAGTACAGAGGAAACATGATGCAGTAAACTATGACCTGAAATGTCAAAAGCAATAGCTCATGATTAGATAAACAGATGATGTAAGATCCAACATACAGACAGATTACATATTGTAAGTTTAAGTATCAAACACAGCATGATAACAAAATGTATGATTTGATAACTCATAACTTGCTATAAGCTAACTAGCAATACACTGGTGTGCTAATTGATATGTTATGTGTGTGTGGCATGGAGGGGGCTACGGCTACAATTCATTGTGTAATCCTGTATTGTATAAAGACAATAATAAATCTCTAAAAGAGAACTGGAGTCATGATGTCACAACCGTTCAGTCGCTGTTCCACTAGATTCCGTACAAATCGGGGTTCCACCACAGCACTTGTTATCTTTTGTGAGCGTACAAAAAGCTCCCATTAAAATGTAGCATCGCAGGTACTTACGAAATTGTAGCTTAGTGGCATTCACATCCATAACATTCACCAACATAACATTTTCTTTTAACTTTTTAGCAGTAATCTCTGCTGGAGCTGGGAAAAGTGGTTCGTTGTGATGCAGTGATATGTGTTCTGATACCCTTGTGTGTTTCCCTTAAGAGTAGCGTAGCCTAGATTCAGGAAACAAAATGTCATCTAATTGAGGCTGTGTTTAAACAGAAATGATCCGAAGAGAAAACCAAAAGTGGCGTTGCAGTCTCACTTTTTTTCCCCATTTAGATGAGCGTTTTGGGAAATCTGCATATGGTGAAGCAAAAAGGTGTGAAATTCAATGTGGTATGCACACCAGGCGGCTGGGTGGTAGTGTGAAGTACTGCCACACAACACCACCATGTGCCTGTGTAGAACCTTCCATCTACTTCTCTCCCTACAAGTGTGAAACCAAAACATGGCATACAACAAAAGCCTTCTCTGATCAGTAATACTATCTGTGAATATTTCGTACAACCGCTAAAAAGACTCTTGTATGTTAATCAAAGCTGCTAGGGCAACTTAAAAGTACGATGTTTGGAAATAATCCGACATTTTTGTAGTTTTTTTACCATAATGGCGCATGCCTGAGACGTCAGTGTGCACTCTGGAGGGGGGTGTCACGTTTTTGCATTTTTAACCCTTGTGTTGTCTACAACCATCATCTTTTGGCGCTTTTCCAGATGTTTTTGTTGTACTTTTTTCTACCTTTTTGTCCTTTCTATCGAGGATTTGGTTAATGTTTTACAATGCCATGAAATTCAATGAAACAACCAAATTCTGTGAAAGTAATCATTCATTTTACCTGAAGAACTTTGTATGGCATCCATGTTATTTTTTAGACAATTTGGTTGAAAGACAGCCAAGGTCCAGATATAAAAAATACAGTCTGGTCAATTTGACCCAAGGACAACATGAGGGTTAAGCCCCAAAAACGTTGTCTCCGTCTAAATGAAAGGCAAATCTGATAAAACCGTTTGGTTGTTTTCACCAGTGAGCGTTGCCGTGTAAACAGGGCCCAAGACTTTTTAAGGCCACATTCCTCCCACCTTTCTTTGATTGCTACTGCTTTGCTCTGAATTAGATGTTCAGTTGATACATCTCACCTGGAAAATGAGAACGATTCAAACAGCCCAAGCCTTTTACTCACTAAGGATCAACGTCACGGGGCCTGTTTGGAGTGAGACAGCGGCTATTGTCGTAGAACCGCAGTAGAAAAGACAGCCGATAATGACAGGGGAAATGGAACCAAACGCACTAAATGTCACACTCTGTCTCTGGGGCGTTGCACAATGCTTAGCCTGTTGGTGGACCTGTTTAGACCCGAGACAGGCCGAAAGAGATGGAAACAGAAAGTGGGGAGTAAGTGAGAGAGTGACTCGGATGTGTATGTATGTGCGTGCCTGCATTGTCTACTCGTGTGTGAGCGTGTCTCGCCTACTTCCATCTCCCAAATCTCTCCTTGCCTCTAATTCATAGTGACCCCTCCATTGTGAGGGAGCAGATGAGCTGGGTCCGGCGCTACGCTGATTGAATGGAGTCCACCGGAGATGTCTTTCTGTTTTCAACACTATTCCCCTGGCTGTCTCCCTTCATTCTCATCCCAGTGTATTGTTAGAGCAGAGGTGCCTGGGCAAGACGTGCACACACTCAAACACAAACACACACACACACACATGCATATATATATATATATATATATATATATATATATCTCGCCAAGGGGAGAGAAAAGGGCCAGCGAGAGGGATCTTTCTTTATTGCTCTGATCAAAACATTCATCCATCCTATCCGTCCCTCTCTCTCACCCTCTATTACTCTCTCCTTATTAAATCATTCCCCTCCTTTCATTCATTTCAGCTGGATTCATCCATGGGTATTACTTTGCCCCAGACTGACTATGAAGAACACACAGACTCACACACACACATTTGCTCACATAGTACATTTCTTGCCTTTTTTTCTTTGAGATAAATTAGTTGGAAGTGGGAATGTGAAACGGGTGTATGAAACAAGAGTTGACCCTGACATGGTCAAATGAAACACGTACATTTCCAAGGTCTCTACACACAGCCAGTCCACGCTGATGCAATCACATGAAGCATAAAGTTGGGGAGGCGGGAGAGGGTGGTAGAAGACTCTCTGCTTTTTTTTTCTAAGGAAATGGGTCAGAGAACTAGAATTAGACTCATCTGCGCTGCTACAAATACTTGTCAGCGCTTCTGGATGTGTCTTGCAAATCGACAGGGTCTCTATTGTGAATGTCTTGGGGAAAGGTAAAATGAGAGCAAAGGATGAAGCAAGGAGCAGCGAGGTTGCTGAGGAGGCATAAAATAGTACTTGGGAGAGGGGGGGGGGTCTCAGCCGTTGCGTTTGAGGAATTCAGTAATCCAATTACCTAGTAAAGAACATATACTACTTTAGGGCACAGCCATGTATGGGAGCACACACACACACACAAAACACAACACTTCAAAGACACTAGGTTCCCAATACGATATAATGGTACACAGGCTCCCTATGCTGTTTTAAATGCGTACATTATCTAAGTTCAAACCCACACAAAGACAGAAGAAATTCGGTTTGTGATCAAAGATTGTCTTTGATCGGCTAAAATGAGCCCATTAGTTGTTTTCCTGTGTGTCAAATGCACCATCCGAAGAAGGAACAATAGTCTGGAAACTGTACATACACCAAGTGCTACAATGGATTATTAAATTTTTTAGACATACAAGTTGTGTAACTTGCAATTACATTAAAGACATTTAGGAATTTACAAAAGCATCTGAATGACAAATTCAGCCAGTTAAATCGTAATTATCCCTTTGTGTTTATTCAATCAAGCCAATTAGTATTTTAATTGGAAGTCAATTTAAAATAACTTTAATATTCAACTGCAGCGTTAAATCTGACCAATTTACAGTAGCCCACAAGTAGCGACATTACTGTGATACCAAAGTTGATTTTATAATAAACTATGTAATCAAGTGTGGTGCCAGGATTGAACACATTTGTCTGTTTGTATAATATTACTAGTGAAATTCAGTGCGAGTCAGACCACTATTGATACACCTGACTCATTAGCTAACGTTCAATTACTTGATCTCAAAAACTATCAAGTGCTGTAATATTTTGCAATGACAGCTACATATTTTCCCACTCGGGATAATTGAGACAATGCCAAAGCGCCAGTGAGTCACGTCCGACAATTAAAACTCTACAGCTGACAGCTTTCAGTTGTTATGATTTATCAGACCTGAACGTTACTGAGGGGCTGATACAGAGCATGAGGCAATGAGCTTAATTTATGAATGTGATGGGCTAAGAAGTTAACCTGAAAGATTCTGAAATATTGTTTCTTAGCGGTCGTCATCAGCTGTCAGTCAGCTATGTGGCCACTGACTGTCTGGAAATGCAGAATGGTTCATTAGATACGTACTGGCTTACACAGAATACATAGCTTAATTAACTCACTGAATCAACTTTAATTGATTGTAGCTGACAAAATCTTCCAAAAATGAGAGACCTGGTAACAGCATAGATTTTCATGATGTGCGGGGAGGTTTGCTGTGACAGGACATTTTTAAGTGGGTCATCGTGGCAATGATGCAATGATTCAATGGCCCTCACAAATGGGACACATAGCACTCCCGGTATCCAATAACCATCATTATATCAGACCTAATCATCATTATCGACTGTCAGCCATTTGAGGTCAACAGCATGTTATATAAGCACATTGCCAACCTGACCAGATGCTCTATAGGCTGAAGCACAGCTGCTCGCTGGGATTATCTCACTGGACGCAAACACACATACACACACTTCTTGAGCGGCACATGCTGCCCTTCACTCAAATCACACACATGCCGAATTAAGAGAGGTGTCCAATGTGACTAATCGTATCACCGAGGGCAGATCCGTACATTGTGGACACATCTGCCACGCCTAAATAAATCACTCCCACACAATTTCCCTGAGTCATATGCAGAGCGATATTGATTAAGAGTGTGTGTATGCGCAGGAAAGATGGGGGTCAATAAAAAAATGTCATTGATTGATTCCTGAATATATGGCTCTGAATCACTTAGGATCAAACATACACACTGACACACAGACAAAATATATGCAGGGGCAGATTTGGAGTCAATTGGTTTTGACCGTGTGATGCAATCACACATTTTATTCTAATCCTGGCTGGTCATCACATTACCACTGATGAGAACCTTGTTGTTTTTGTACATCCTCGAACCCCAGGGGTTGGCTCAATCTATCTCTGAATGGCAGAATTATCCGCCACGTTTCCCAAGTGTTAGCCTAAATCATAGCTATAAACGGTTGTGTGTAAAAACAAGGATTGAGAAAATCCCCAGTTTTATGGGACCCAATCCTATACATCTCAGTCCAAAACATGCTGTTGTGGTGCAATTTGTATTAGCATGAGTGAAGCCAGGAGAAGCAGGGATTTGGAAAATGCAAAGGATTTGAAAGACGGTGTCATTGAGGCTAGACAGAAAAAGAAATAAAGTAAAGCTTTCATGATGAGAAAGGGATATAATTATGGTGATGTATTAGGACGGTTAAACTTTAATTACAAAATATTATACTTGATTACAATGCTTTTGAGAAGCAATCCTCCTGAGATTCAACAAAACCACACCATTTCATTAACTTGAAATGAGCATCTCGATCATTTCCCGGCAACTTATCATTATGACATGTTATGAAGTGGGACACAACCCACTGACTCTAGATCGGGGGCTTTCTAATTGGGCGGTGCATGGTGAATGGGGTCATGGGATCTGTCACAGATGGTGCAGATGGGGTCCCTCAACCCCTCCTCCAACCAAGCCCTGTACCCCCCCATGACCATTCTGTCACGGCTCTCGACTCCCTGATGCTGCAATCACACTGCACCCTAAAATAAAACCTTAACAGGAGGCATTATGGGATTTCGATCGGAAGGTTGACCATTTCATCATACATGAAACTGACAGAAGAACGACAAAATGTCCCAATAAGAAAGGTTTATTTCATTTTTTACAATGGAAGAATAGATTAGACATGCTGGAGTGAAATGCATGTGACAAGAGTCAATTTGTCTGATTATTACACAGTCTGTTTTTCTTTGTCCCATCTTTTGCTTGGGGCAGTAACTCACTCCCAACCAGGGAAGGAGTTCAAGTGTCTCGGGGTGAGGGTAAAATGGAGCGTGAGATGCTCATGCGGTTTGGTGTCAGCAGTGATGCGGGCATTGTACCGGATCGTTGTGGTGAAGAGGGAGCTAAGCCAACAGGAAAATCTCTAGACCCTCAAATATGGTCATGAGCTTTGGGAGTGACTACAAATTATGAGGTCGCAGATACAGGCAGCCAAAATGAATTTCCTCTGTAGGTTGGCTGGGCTCGGCCTTAGATGGAGGGAGGAACTCGGACGCCTGGAGGAAGCTCTGAGTCGATCCATGCTCCTTCATGTCTAAAGGGGCATCTGATCAGGATGCCTCCTGGGCGCTCCACCACATCCAAATGGTAAGAAGCCCCGGGGTAGACCCATAACACACTGGAGATATTACACATCTCATCTGGCCTGGTAACGCCTCGAGATCCCCTAGAGGAGCTGGAAAACATTGCTGGGGAAACGGATGTCTGGAGTGCACTGCTTAGCCTGCTGCCCCTCGACCCGGCCCATGATAAGTGGATGAAAGAGGATGGATGGATGGACAGACTGACAGACGGACGGATGAATAAATGTTTGTCTTCGATGTGTGCTCCTGTGCATGCCTCCTGACACTAAACCTTGCTGTGATGTAACCGTGGCACTCAACCCTCCCAAAAACCCCGCCTACTTTCTCTCCAAACACGCAGGTGTTTTGATACCAAATCATAAACTTCAATACCAAATTGAAAGTTTTACTTTGTTTTAAATTGCCTTGACAGGCGATTTTACTTTATTAATTATAGGAGGAAGCCTAGAGGCAGCAAATACTCATTACTTGACAGCTTAAACTCTGTTATTACCGTGATTAAAAACAGAACAATTTTGCACATTGGGAATATATTTTTCCACGTTCAATAAATCATCTTGTAGCTGCTGATAATCATGCTGTGACCACCCTCCAGTAATGTAGCACATAAAATAAGTCCAAAAGTGTTGGCAACGCAATGTAGTTGACTTTTAGTAGGGATTTTTATAGGTAGTAACATGGCAGGTTGTTAATCATGGTGAAGACTGCATCTGGGCCTGAGTTCGAGAGGGATTGTCTCTTGAGTTCCTCACCTCGTTTTAAATGCAGCAGCCCCATCGCTCACACCCCATCACCCCTTCTTTTGCTCTCGGTCCTTTTCAACTCTAACCAAATACCCTTCCCCCACCACGGTACCATCTGCCAGGGTTCCACCAGAGTGGGTTTTTGAAGACCGATACCCACACTGAAGCTTCCGATGCCTAAAATCCTGTTACAATACCCATGAGCTTTCAATTTCACCTCCAAAGAAATCAGAAAGTCCTTATTGTAGATTCAATTGTCACAGTGGACTGAAAAAAGCTGGGGAGCTTTTTATTGCAGAAAAGTGACACATGTAAAATGCTCAGTTTGTGCTCACATATGGCACCAAAAGTTGAAATGAATACAAAAAGGCTCCGGCAGCTTCTTAGATCGTAAAAAGCTTCAAGCTTGACAGTTATTCCTAAGGCAGCATCAAGAGGATGATGATTCATAATTACAACTGAATGCACTCACCCTCTAGTTCATGACGCCTATTAGATCACTGATAATGGACACCTCCTTTAAAAAGTGAAAGACAAGTAGATGTTTAAAGCTATCCTGTGTAGTTTCTGTCTCCCATGTGGGGAATTCTAATTAATGACAACAACAAAGTCTTTGCATCCACATGGCGCAAGCCTTCCATGATCTTCTACCCCCAGCCCGTTCCTCACGCCGGTACTTGTAGCAAAGGAGGACACAGAGGATTAAGAAAACATGATGTAGCAGAAGAGATAATTATCTTCACTTAAGCTTCTGCGTGCGAAAGTCGCCGGACTACACCATTTTCTAAATGTAGCCACACTGAAAATACAGATTTACAGTTTTGTGGAGCTAGTGGTCTTAATTAGCTTTGCATGAATTCATTTGGGAATGGCAAGAATGTAACGAACCTCCATAATTATTAAAAAAAAGCTTTAACCTGGGCATACTTTCCCATCATGGGTTAATGGAGGAATTAAATCCCTAACCTTTCTTTTTATTCACCCTTATATATTCTACATTTAATTTACTGTATATACACTGAACAAAATTATAAATGCAACACTTTTGTTTTGTCTTCCAGTCAAAATTGAAAATCAACACTTTTGTTGATGCTTTTTTTCAATGTTTGTCTTTTTTTTTTATGTTTTCATCACGACGTAACACTAACTTATTAACTTTAGTTTCACAATTATTTTTGGTCTTTATGGTCAATGAACCTCATTTATAGGTACTTATGATAAGAAAAGCAGAAACGAGGAATTATTTGGAATAAATCAAAGGAAAGTATGTAGATTGATAATCACAGACTGGAAAATGTCACTCAATAATAATTCAAAACCACTTTGTACGCTATAAAATTGAATTAAGACACCCCAAAATTAATGAAAGTAGAGATTTGTACTTGTCGTGGATGGGTGGCACGACAATGGGCCTCAGGATCTCATCACGGTATCTCTGTGCATTCAAAATGCCATCAAGAAAATGTCAAAGATAAACACAGTCATTGCACAGAAGTAATGAGAGAAAGAGAAAAAGAAGTTACTGGGAGATAACAGCTGTTACCGTAAGTATATGCATAGCCAGAAAGTCAAGTGAATCAATGACTGTGGGGAAATATACCTGAAGCAAGACATGACACAAAACATGCACGTCACATTGTGCTAGTGTTGTGGGGGTGTGGAATCAGTCTCTGAACTAAAGATCACGTAAGTGATAGGTATCTATGATAAGACGTTATAAGCTGTGTCAAGCAACTGGCTTTAGCTGATGGGTATCTTACTAAATACATTTTTGTATAAAAGTCTGTCTTTTTATAAAAGCCCCTCGTTTTACTGCACTGTAGTTCCTTGCTAAGCTGAAGGGTGCTGAAAGTCACACCAGACAAAACAGCAGCAATACACCTACATGTGACTGCCAGGATGAGGACACCCACCGACCTAAACTAACTAGCACTGATGAGGCCTCGCATCAGCTTGGATTATCAAAATGGGGGTCAGAATCCAAGTTGTGGATTTTGACCCCCATCTTTTACAGTGTAATTAATCAACTAAGGTGTCACTTCACTTCCAGTATGGTTACTAGGCTACCTTCAGATGATTATTTGTTTAATATGTATATTCTTACCAATAGTGTATGCATCCAAATCGTGTTTTGGATATGGCATTATTTTGATTCTTCCGTTTTCCTTATTTCTACATGTCACAAAACTCTTGATACTGCCTACGGAAGATCACCAAACACAAAATACACTTCCAGTCCAAGGCTTTTTGTTTTCTTGTGCACACGACATAAAAAGTAAGAGGAAAAAAAGAATCTCTCCTTTTTGCTGTGTTTTGCTACTGATCTTTTTGGGACAGCTACTAGTTCGGTGTAGATTGTATGGGTGGATTCAACACTGGGACACTGATTGTAAAAGTAATAAGAAAGAGAAAAATGCCCAAAATGTGTCATTAAATGTCCGTCTGTGCGGACAGTGCTTCCCACGGACAGAAAACTGACTGTGGCATTGATCAATTTCCCAATAAATGAGATCAATCAAACGGCACCATATCCACCACATCACTGACATGCTGATAAATGACTTTTAATAAAGGGCCAACACTAGCAGACTGATACATCGGTCCAAGACTAGCTTCCACCCCCACCCATCCACCCACCAATCATTTCCCCCAATTCTAAAGCTCTGCTGCCCCCTTCCACCCTCTCCACCCACCACTCCATCACTCTCCCCTTCAAATCCTTTCCTCTGTCTTCACTGGTGTCCCCCAAAGCTAAACCCTTATCATCTATCAACATCACACACACACTCCCCTTTCTATTCCAAGTAGAAAATGTTGATCTGATTACAGCATTAGATGTGCTCCAAACAAACAGGAGATTTTAAACACTTTTTTTTTTTCATCAAGTAAAGTGCTCTCCAAAAGCGGAATGAATAATATGTAGTTGTAGCTTATTGTAGAGCATAAGAACCTTAACAGGAAACATAACCTCGCAAATAACAAAACTCCAGGGACCTGAGGATGATAAGTCACTAATCCTGTTTAGGAATGTGGCTTCAATCAGGTGGCAGTGGTAAGAGTGTGTTTTCGTGTGTGAGTGATACTGCACTGCATCTGGCAAAATTTGAGTCATGTCGGCTTAAGGAAAATATTAACAGAAACACACACACACACACACACACACACACACACACACACACACACACACACACACACACACACACACACACACACACACACACACACACACACACACACACACACACACACACACACACACACACACACACACACACACACACACACAGGTGTCCTGCTTGAAACTTTATTTGTGTGTAAAATCTGAATGGAGAAAAAACAACAACAATCGGCCGATGCTGATTCTGTTATAGTTTGGATTGGGGACAGATTAGTGGAATATTAGGATGGGATCAACTGGCCAGGTTAAGCTATTTGATCATCAACTAAATATGGCTTAGGAGCCGCAGACAAGCTGATGTCACATGGAATTAATCCAGCCATGATTTCAGTATGATTTAGAAACTCGGTAATCCACTCATGATTTTAACATGCTGTCAAACTGGTCGGGGCATGGCGTGGCTGTGTGTTTGCATGTGGACGTGATTGATGTCTGAACATGTGTGTATATTTGCAGCTAGTGCAATCAAATACTTTGTTTGTTTTTGGGGAGATTTTGGAGCAAATCCAGCTGTGACTGTATGTGTGTGTGTGACTGAGTGTGAATGAATACATCATGTTTCTATGTGTTTGTGTGTGTGTAATGGAAGATGTGTGTAAGTAACGCAAAGGGGTGTGGGTGTGTTGTTGTGTACGATGGTGATAGTAGGGGAGGTTATTTCTTACCAGTGTGTTTATCTTTCTGTGATTATGTGTAATGAGTGTGCGTCCACGCGGTAAAGGGGTGGGGTGTGTGTGTGTGTGCTGTTTTTGTTTTTCTATATTCACATCTGTGTCAAAGCCCCCCCTCCTCCCCCTACAAACACACTCACACAGATACCAGCTCCAAAATCCCCTGAAAGCTTTTGATCCTGCAGAAATGTGGGACTCCCCCTTTTCTCCCTCTCTCTCTCGCTCTGTCAGAAGTGGGATTAAAACTCACTCACATCCACGCTCCTTCCGATAGAGAATAATTCCCCCTTTCCTATATCTAAAAACAAAACAAAAAAACTTTGACAGACCCCGAATCAGGGGGGAAAGCTTAATTAGCATATGGCTGGGAGTACGTACATGTGTAGGTGCTGCACTGTACTATAGGTGTCTGTGTGTTTGTGACAGCTGTCTCCTCTAACACCGGCATTCCCATCTTCAAACTACAAAAGGGATCCAGCGGGAGCGTATGGGAGATCATCATTTCCCTGATGTTTCCCAGAGCGATTCCTCCTGCGTCCCAGTCCCACCGGCTTCACCCCGTACAGATATGCGGCGCAGATGTGCGTACAACATGCCGGGGTAAAGATGATGAAAGTGAGTGAAGGGTGACCTAAAAATGTCACCACAGGAGAAAAAAAAAAAAAGGGGGGGGGGGGCACAGCAATGCAAAGAACACAGAAATAAAGAAGGTGAATATTAAGGAAGGAGGTGAAAAAAAGGTATAGCTAACTTTGGTGCAATTAAAAAAAAAAGCGCAAAAAAGCTTGCTGGTGTGCACATGGGACACATGTTCAGGGAGGCGAATAGCATTTCCTTACCCCCCTCCTCCCTCCTCCCTCCTCTCCCACACACGCTCATACATACTGTATAGAACACTTTGCCACAGCAACTTTTTCTTTTGCTGACTTTACATTTAAATGAGAGAGGGGATTATCCTAATGTCTGACGCTAAGGGCACAAGTGTGGCGCGCATGCGCGGTACGGGACAGGGATGTTCGTTATGTTACCATGGCAACACTGACAATGAAAGCACAGCGGGGTAAATCTCAATTCAAAACATTTGACGCGTGTGGAGCAAGGTAAGGCGGGTGAAAGGTTTTTTTGGGATGGCGAGTTCTTTGGCGGTGTGTGCAAAGTTTAGGTGGGGAGGGGTGTGTGGGGGTGTTACACAGACAGACAGACAGACAGACAGACAGACCGACCGACAGACAGACCACAGTCTGATACACACAGGCCAGCCTTATCTCCACCTTCCTTCCATCTTTCTCTCCCCATTCCTTTCTCTTCCTCTCCTGGGCAGAGAGATGGAGCAGAAAGTGGCGTGTAATTACATCCTAATCTTTGGCTGGTATCTGCTCTGCTACAGGGGCTGTTAGTACAGAGGGCTGTCAGACACACACATACACACCCACACACTGTGTCCAGAAGTCTACACATTAAATCTGTGGTTAAATGGCTGTGTACGTGCGTGTGAAGTGACTACTTGACTGATAGAGGAAGACGTTTTAAGAGACAGATGGGTGACTGATTTTACTTCAGCGTATATGTGCGTTTAGTTATATAATTGTACTTTTAACATACACCAGCTCCGCTATAATTTCATAAAGCCAAAGACTGATAAAGTCTGTTCTGTTAGCGCATTAAAGCTGTACGTCTTGAATTAGTACAGGCTTGTTATCAGCCCATATTATAAGCCCCAAGTTCTAAGTCTTTCTGAGCGATGGAGATCTCAGAGCCAAAAGGGGTCATACAGCATGGCTACATATCCTGCACACAGACGAGCAAACGCAACCAGTCTAATACTGTTACACACACACACACACACACACGCATTCACACACACAGTACAGTGCATTGCAGCCATGTCTCTGGTTGCATGCAGCTAAAGATATCTCACTTCCCAAAGCCTGGTGATATATGGATCTATAGCTGAGGAGTCCTGCATTATACATGCAAAGCCAATTTGTTGTTGGGCACACATGCACCACGCAGTCAGCGCACAAACACACACATACATACAGTATGTACTTAACTCCGTTTAAAGTGCACTGAAGTTGGTAAAAGTAGGCCAGGGTTTGCCTGGGCCAGAGAGTGTAAACAAGTCATGATCAGTTTGGTTCCCATCCAGTGGAAGGAGTCTGAATTAAACATAACATAGACTGGATCTGTTTATGCTGGGGCCAGGGAACGGACCTGAGGCTATATTCAATCAATTTGGCTGCATATTAAATCAAAGGATCCCACTGAATATACAGTACTGCTGGTTATACTGCCAGGTAAATTACCATGGGGATTTCTTATCTTAAAATTCAGCGAGATGTCAACATGTGTACGTTTGTAATTAGAATTCTGATGCGGCACTGACTGTCATTAAAGTGAACCTACTGCAAGGCTGAGAGAGAGAGATAGACATGGAATTTGATATTTGAAATACTGAGTAATGGGCCAAACTTTCAATGTGTTTGAACCTCAGCTCAGTATGCAACTTAGTGTGCTCAAAAGGGAATCATTAACACTTTTAACTCAGGAGATATCACAGTGTTTTAACAGACTGGGTTCACAGCGAGGTGCATTGTCACCATCCAGCTTTGTTAAATTCAGATCACAAACGCGACATGCAAAGTAAAGACTTGGGAATTCGAAACATCCTCATACCTAAACACCATTAAAGGTGGATTTCTTAAGACTCCCAAAACGACACATACAATTGTTTTTTTCACTGCGGCTTATATATA
>NC_048420.1:2417745-2427912 GCF_013103735.1 Etheostoma cragini | reverse complement strand
TATATATATATACACACATATATATATATACACACACACATATATATATACACATATATATACATACATATATATATACACATATATACACACATATATATACACACACATATATATATATATACACACACACACACACACACACACACACACACACATATGCATACATACACATACGTATACACATATACATATACATACACACACACACACACACACACACATATATATATACACACACACACACACACACACACACACACACACACACATATATATATATATATATATATATATAAAAAATTGAATTAGGTGGAAGTTATAGCATTAGCCCGTATTTTACTTAATTCATATGCACAGATTTTTGTGAAGTCAAGATGATAGTCCTTTTCCCCAAAAGTCACTTATACATGTCACAGTAGGAAAAGAACAGGTGCAAATAATGAAATTAATGATGGTTGAATTCCATGTAGCTGCTTTGGCTCCAGGGCCCTGCTGTTCACGCTGGCTCACTTTCACACTGGTGATTCTCGGATTGTCATTAATGTCATTAGGAGTACCTGTGCGTTTCCGACTTACACTATAAGAGCTGAACAATTAACAATTTGAAATCTAACATCACAGTTTGAGAGAGTGCCATTTTGAAACAGCAAGAGCCAGAATCATAATGACAATATAGCACACATTATTAACAATGTCTTACCAAGCTGTGAGGTGAAGTGTGACCACCAAAATCTACTCGGCTGTAGCTAATTAAAATTTATTCTAGGAGTTGACCAAATGACAAAATTAAACTCTGCTCTCATGTGGCTAATATGCTGTCTGCCAGGTTTCTATCAAATGTGCAAATGTTGACCAAATTTATAGACAATTAACTAAAGAAAATGAAAATTAATGTGCGTTTTCAGCCACTACTATTAAGCAAATGTTAGTGGTGGGCAAACTAAGAGAAACAGTGGGTGTTGCTAACAATCCAGTCAATTAAACCATTGCAAAAGACAAACCAAATGCTCCAAAATGACATGATTAAAAGATTAAGAGTGCCAGTTGAACTTCATACGTATTTTTTGAATTTCAATTGGGGATCATCACTCTGCACAGATCTGATGTTTTAGTGTCCTTTTGTATTTAGTGTACTTTGCCTTTTTGTCATTCAAAAAAAAAAAAACAGTGGTGTGTCGTGACTCTAAATAAATAATCTCGGTAATCACTCAATTTTTAGAAAAGTAACTAGCAGCTCAACTCGGTCTCACGGCAGTTTGTGAAATGGTCATTGATTTGTCAACAGGGTCAAGATTTTCTGGTTAATGGGAATTCCACAAACTGCCATGTCAACACATTCTCACTCCCATCTCGTAAAATACGGACGCTTGGTTAGGGGCTTTTGTCGTTTTTATTGACAACAATAAGACACGTTTGGTCGTCTCACTTAGCGTCATAAAACCCATGCTTGGTCTTCTCCTTTAGCATCACAGACCTCACGCTTGGTTGTCTCCTTTAGCGTTATATAACAAGCGCTTGGTTGTCTCCTTTAGCGTTATATAACAAGCGCTTGGCCGTCTCCTTTAGCATCATATAACACACGCTTAGTTTTCTCCTTTAGCGTTATATAACAAGCGCTTGGTTGTCTCCTTTAGCATCATATAACACGCGCTTAGTTGTCTCCTTTAGCGTCATATACCACGATCATGGTTGTATCCTTCAGCGTCACATAACACGCGCTTAGTTGTCTCCTTTAGCGATATATAACATGCGCTTGGTCGTCTCCTTTAGCATCATGTAACACGCGCTTAGTTGTCTCCTTTAGCGTCATATAACATGCGCTTGGTCGTCTCCTTTAGCGTCATATAAAACGCGCTTAGTTGCCTCCTTTAACACGCGCTTGGTTGGCTACTTCAGCGTCATATAACACACGCTTGGTCGGGACTATTGGCGTCCCTTTTGACGCTGTTAGGTTAAGGAAAAGCTTGTGGGTGGGCTTACGGTTCGTGACACGCAGGAATAATCGGCCGGTTTAAGAAGAAAGTGGCTCTCCTGACACGCGGCAATAACGGGACGGTTAAGGACACCCGCGGGACACGAATACAGCTCTCCCGGGTGAAAGTTCTGTGCTTGTCCCTTCCACCACCCAGACAAACCGTTCATATTATACGCGTTTGGAGTGAGAACGGGTTGGACATGCCTGCTCTGGGGGAAAACAACGGCCGCCGGGACACAATCTACGGTCTCTCGGGGAAGGAACAACGCCACATGCCGGTGACAACTACGGGACGGTCCGCCAAACACAGGATGCGCTACAACAACTGGACGGTTGTGTGCAGGAAAAGAACAACGGGAAAATTGACATAATTAAGTTAGTAGAACTTTTACTAAAACTTTGAGTATACACTACTTAGTTTACAGTGGAACACTTAAAGGCAAATTATATAATTGTAAGCATAAGCCAACTAAACCTCTGAATCTGGACCTTCAGGATTCTGTAAAACAGATTGTCCTCTCAGACTGAGAAGCTAACATTAGCTTAAATAGTATTGGTAGGGTTGGATAGTCATGTGTCAAACTTCCTCTTTCAGACATAACTTACACATTTGTCAATATTATTAGTATTACAGTCGAATATCTTTTAATGTGCTACTAAATGTCAATTCATTTATTCTAAAGAAAACTAGCTACAGTTAAGCTGAAAACCCAACAGCCAGCAACTACATCATTTTATCTTTGAGCAAGATAAGTTTGTGATTATGCTTGATACAAACTTATCTTGATCAGTACCCTAGAGACCACTAATATATTACATGCTGTATGTCAGTTCACTTTAAGGGTAATAATCCAAATTTAAAGTGCAGAAATATTGCAATTGAATATAGTTACTAAATCCATTAGCCCTATATTTGGTTTATTCTTATACAATCACATTTTTCTAAAGTGATGTGTGACCCCTCCAATTATTCTCATTTTGAGTGTAACTCCCTTGCGATGGTTACATCCGATTTGATTCCACCACGTCCCCATGTCTTGTTCATTTTTTCGTTGTTACAGTCAAAATATTTCAGTGACACAATGAACTTAAGAATAAGGAAAAACCTACAATAGCTCATTCTTTAGATCCAGCTATGTCTGAGGCCAAATCTATCCATGCTGAGAAAACACAGAAAAAATTCTCAGACATCAATAAACACTTAGCAGGCACAATTTATACCACACAACACACACACAGCACTTTCCCCCTCTTGGCTGTTAAACTCTTGGGGTGAATGTGAGGTCACCTGGGCTGGATCATCGACCTTTTGATGAGTGTGTATCCTGAGCCGACCTTGGCTCTGTCCCTCTGCCAGTTCTGTCTCCCCTTGCTCAACACTGCCCTGGGCTCAGTCCTATCTGTCTGGAATGGCAATGAGCCCAGCTATTTTGGAGCTTTGTTATGTATCTGCAGGCAGACCTACAGACCTCTGCTCTGACACATACAGGCCCGGACATTATTTTGCACTGAAAGAGCCAGATACCTCAGATGGGATTAAAGCACTTTTATCTACAGTAAAAGGGGTTAGGAAGTCTGTGCTTTGAAACTGCATTAGCAGGAGAGAGAATGGTAAAGTCTGTTTTTAAAACGGCGGCTCCAGTGCAAGCAGGGCCAAGTTTTGATGAAACACACCAAAACCACAGCAGGAATAAGAGATGGAACAGATAAGAGCCTTCCAAATATAACAACACAAAGACATCCACTTCACACAAGGACATCGACAGAGCAGACAATACCTAATTCTGCAGCATTCACGATGTTTTCAAGCCAAGGAATTACAAATTACATTTATTTAACTCTCAGGACCACACAGAGTCTTTGTCGAGCCAACAGAGTTCAACCAGTATGCAGGAAGGAACAACAGGCAAGGCTGATTATTCACCACTGACTTTATGCCTGTGAGGTCAAAGTATTTCCTTCAGATGCAGCAGCAATTCTATAGAAATCAAATATTGAATCTGTTTGACAATTAAGTCCAGAAAACACACCAGAGAGGCAGGGAATGCATAGATACTACATTGGTCGAGGGGTGAGTGAGGGCAGATCAGCCTTCTTAAAAAATGATTTTGTAATTATTCAATCTTTTGAAGAATTTACCCAGGCAACATTGATGTGTGCGTCCTCCACTAGGACAGTTCCAACAATGCCTGCCTGTGTTGTGTTGATAAATACTCTTTATTTCTCAGGCCATGCAGCCTTGAAGTACACCATGTGAGAGCGTCAGTGCTGACGCTCCGAGCCGCATTCCCAGAAACAGCAGCGCATTCCACACAAGTCACCCGGGATCAGTGTGTGTTCTGCGTTTCTCCATTGCGAATTTGGCATAGCTTGGTTTATTTATTTATTGTCCCAGTCAGTTAAGCCTGTTGCTGGTGAATTGAAGTGACAGGCCCGTGTCACACAAAGCTGGAAAGTGGTGAACTGGGTGAACTATGGCATCGAGAGGGCAACGGCTGTGAATTCTCCATGTGGCCTTTTTCCAGAATTGCCTGATACGCAGCGCGGCGTCATGCCATCTCATCGCCACATCATCACGTTGAAGGTGATTAGGTTAGACAATTGTATGAGCAAACGACGCACGGTGAGCTAAAGAATGGTCTATCATTTTACATTGGAGCACACAAAGCAGAGAGGAGCATTTTTGACTTGAAAGTGGCTTGTTGCAATTTTAAGACTTAAGGAAGTACTGCTGAACCTAAATATAGCGGTAGTGGTCATCCACTACATTAATGTTCCATTTAATTCTATAATCTGTGGTGCATCAAAGCAGTCACATTGGTTTGTTGGTTGCTTTAGGCAGATAGTATAGATCATTCACAATGTTGATGTAAAAACTACAGTATACGCATTTGCAAAACACAGGCTAACTACAGTTAAATTGAGTATATCGCCTGGCTGGCTTCCAAACAACCCATGTTTGCATAAGTGTATAGAATTTAAACACCATTCCTGTTTGTCTGTGTGCATCTCATTTGTTTCAGATAACGCAATAGCAGACCCCACGAACAAGTGTCATACACTGACTGTTGCGTCATGTATTTCTATGTTCTGGAAATAAGATCCTCAACAATGTGCTTTGATCCACCTGCAAAGAGGACTTGGCAGTGCAATTATTAGATTGTCTATATAACACCAGCAGGAAAAAAGAAAGAACAAATGGTGATTTTGATTTAAGAGGTCCAACATTGTAAAAAGTGAGATTTCTTTGTCTTTTTTTAAAATTATAAAGCAGTTCTAGGTGCTATTTAAATACTAGGGCTGCCACAATACACCGAACCCACAATTTGGTTTATATCCAGACTTTGACCCACGATTCAATACAAACCTTGATTCTTTATTTTATTTATTTTTTCTGTGGATGTGTCTCAGTCCCCAGCCAGCTAGCAAGCATCAGCACTTAACTCCAGTGTTAAGGAAGCTAACGGCAGTTTACTGAACCTTAGGGAACACAACAGTGGCCATTTGTAAGGTTACACCGGTGTCCTGTTGCTTTAAAAAACTAATAGAGACAGGCCCTAAGACAATGCATTTCAAACCGAGGGTGAATACAGATATACAGACAGTATGAGTAAAAATAATCAGAATAGAGTTTTTTGAACACTGAAGCATGTAAACATGTTCTAGTAGAAACCCCAAATACAAGTATGAACCTCAAAATGAGCATGATATGGGAGCTTCAAGAGTCAGTGTGTAAATGCTAAACAGCGAGTACAGTTGTCGTTATAGGCGGTTTTGGGGCGAGTAAAACCATGGCCGGTAAAATTTGCCCACATAGCGTGAGGGAAACATTTGCTTTGAATTTGGTTTAAATACTCCTTTACAAACAAAACAACCACACCATTTTGTAAAACAATAATTCACACAGCTGTTGTGCTAGTCCAGCTAACAGTTTGAGCAACTAATGACTAAACAAGCAAAACCACACATAGAATATCGATTCCGAGTCTATTGTTTTGATACTGAGTCTATTACAGCTCAATGATAACATCCATTTCACAATGTGTTCACTTTGTGAAGCAACTTCTGCTCAGAGCACATTGCAATAAGCTACAATTTAACATAATACAAAGTTTCCCCACGGAAGTGCTTAAGGACATGTGTACTTTCTCCAGCCCTGAATAACACACACACACACACACACACACACACACACACACCAAAGAGAGGTGGATGTGAACTAGAAACTGCCTTTTAAATCCCAGCAACACATTGAGATGAAAAACAGTGATGAACACATAGAGCCAAATAAAAGATTAATCTAATAAATCTGACTTATTGGTGGCTTAGGCCACCACACACAGAAGAACACTGCTGTACAAACAGACTGCGGTAATTGTGTCTGTTTGTGTGTTATGGCCTGACAGGCAGAGAGAGAGCGAGAGTGAGAGAGTGAGAGCGCTGTGCAGCACCAAAGCTGCCCTCACCATCTGGCCTTGGCAAAATGAACAGTGTTCTTCTACAGTCTCTCTCTCTCTCTCTCTCTCTCTCTCTCTCTCTCTCTCTCTCTCTCTCTCTCTCTCTCTCTCTCTCTCTCTCGTTCACTGGGGGATTGATACTCATCCACCCGGAGAGATTAAGCTCTTCCATATTCCAGTCCTATTCCTCGGGTTGTTTTGCTTTCTAAAAACAGTGTTTGTATGCCAACATGTTTGTGGGATGTGTGGGTGGGTTAGTAGCCGGGAAAAGAGAGAGAGTGAAGATCAGGGGGTAAAAAGGAAGAGAGACTGGGAGGGAGAGAGGGGATGGAAAACGGCATGAATAACCATATCAAAAATGGGTGTGGTGCAGAAACTGCATGATCAGGGCAAAAAAGTGGGTAGACTGTGGTATATGATGATATAATGTGTACAAAAGGTGAATAAATATAGTAAGTGTACACATTCGTGGCTCCACAGGATACCTGCAGGGAGCCTTAAGGGTGTTAAAAGTGTGTATGCTTTGTGCCTCAGGATCTGAGGTTAGACTGAGAGTTCACAAGTTCAGGAACTGACATCAATAAAGGAAACATTTGTATGTATACCTGTGAGGACATTTCATTGACTAAGTCATTTCTGCTCCAAATCCTTAACTCCAAATCCTCCCAGCCCTTTAATAAATCATTTTGGTGCAAAGGATTTCCCCGTCTTTGCAAGAACACTTTAAAGAAAACAAAAACATACAAAAAACAAGAACAAATCACTTGACAGGATAGCAAAAACAGCACTGTAAGAGGCTTTACCAGAAACGATTACTCTTTCTCATGTACTCCTCTAACACCCCCCTCTTTTCTATTTGCTTTCTTTCCTTCTGTGATATTCAGAGAAACTGACAACAGGATTAAAAAGTGCAAAGTGAGGCCAAATGAGCTTTTGGTCAATCTCACTGGACTGTCCTTTTGATGTACATACAGTATGTACATCCTCTTTTCGTAAACTGTGACTCATGAAGACAAACCGTTAAACCACACTGGATGGGTTTCTACATTCTAGGAAAATATAAGACAAGAAGACGCACAGTCATAAAAAAGCAGTGCACTCTGTACTGTGGTCTCCCGTGATAGCCGGGGTTAGCGTTCACGCTCATATTCCCCCATGTGCTAAATTATTCAGGAAGGACAACAAGACTCACCCCATCTCAGGTCTTAACCCCCCTGCTGTGCCTCATCCCTCACACACTCACACACATGCAGAACTGTATTTACGCTTTGCAGCAAAGACTCATCCAAGGACACATAACACTACTAAATATTCCATTGTGTTGAAGTGCATGTTTCCCTTCATTCAAAAGAAAGAAAGTGCTCATTACTGAAAAGCATAATGATGATGAAAAACAGATTGGGAGGCATAAGGGAAAAGACATAATTACATCAAAGGGCTCAAAAGCAGAAATCCAAATCTAACACACACACACACACACACACACAATGAACAACAGAAGAATTCAGTCCTTCGGTGTTTGTTTTGACACCCTTTCGAGCTGCATATTTGATGGGAACGTTCGCCAGCTGATTTTTTATTCAGTTACAGATTTATTTTCCGTTTTTTGGACACCCATCAGTAGAGATGGGATTCCTATGAAATGTGACTTCATATAAATACCCTCTTAAAAAAACTAATCAATAATGTGATCCAATGTATGTTTGTTTTTTTGTTAATTGGAACTAAAATCTAAAACGTTTCAGCTCATTACTGCTATCTATCCACTTTGTATAACCTGTTAATCCTATTCAGGGACAGCAGGGGGTTGGAGGTATCCCAGCATGCACTGGGTGAAAGAGTTGGGAAAACCCTGGAGAGCAATCTATAGGAGGGCTAAAATGCTGCAACCTAAGTTGTAAACACAACTTAAGCATATTATCTAGGTTGATATAGTGAAGCTGTTAGCAAACAGTTGATAATGTAGACATCCAGCAGACATGGCGCAAGCTTAGTATGAATGAAATTGTGTTTCTGGCCACCCAACAAATGTACCGGTAAGTCCAATTTGCACTCTCCTTTAAGCTCTCTTTTGGTCTCCACCCACTCCTGAAGTAAATATATGTCTCTTTAGCTGCTAAATAATCCACTATGTTCACCAGCTAGTCACTCACTTTGTCTGTCGGTTTGTTTTGTGCTTGGGGGCTGTGAGAGGGAACCAAAACTGTTCATTTTTTTGGCTCCTGAAAACCAAAAGAATGGGCTAATCAGATGCTAAAATGCTCCATAGAGGGGAACTGAAGATGTGGTGGTAAAGCTCGGAGGGTTTGTATCTATAACAACCTCTTTCACATAACATGCATTCATTTGATCCAGCTTTAAGTTTTTGCTGATGTTCAGTAACCTGCCAAAAACAGATCTCACACTAACATGTGTTGGCTTTAATATTTTAATAGTTTGTGTCAAATATACAGTATATATGGTAAAGTATAGTGGTACTTCAAAAAATGTCAGAATCTATGCTACCATATGCTACTATTCATTATCCAACCAATGTTCTTAATGATGTTAGAACAGCTACACTAGATAATAATTTGGCTAAAATTGAGGAAAAACTAAATACACTGCTTTCAATTTTGGGCAAATTAACATTAGTTGGCAATAGATCTGAGAAGCTCTGGGTAGACCAAGGCTAATTAGCAACAGTGAGATCTAACAAACCTGAATGGAAATAACATTGAGTGCAGGAAAGTCCTTCCAGGTTCATTTAGCAGCTGCATATAATCAGCATCAACAGGAATAGAGAAAGAAAAATTAATATTTACATGTTAAAGTTGTTTAATATATACTATTTCATTGCAGGGTTTTACACACTACGGCATACCTGATCTTGTGTCACTTACTTACGTACTAACATTAAACAATCAGCTTACTAAAAAGTGACAAATGACTGCATAGTCTCCGTAGCTGTACCAGATTAAATTTAACATTTACCATTTAACCTTAGCATCATCCCTGGGAATTGCTTTCTACACACAGGTGGCCAGTCCGAGAAGTCTCACTTGTGGCTACGCTTGTCTTTCACACATATACACACACAAACACACACACACATATTTTTACACCCAGGCAGCGATATCTCAGCCCACACCAGATGACCAAGTGTTTGGCTGCCTCTTGTCGGCCAGCCTGTGGTTCAGAGATCCCAACAACTTCCAGACACGTGCACGTGTAAGTGCGAGCACACACACACACACACGGAAGTCAGTCTATGCTGGCTGTGGGAGTGTGAAAAGATAGGGAAAAATAGAAAGAACTGGAAATGAAATTGAAGAATGGGAAATAGATGATGAAAAGAGTAAAGGTTGTGTGTGGGCCATGCTGACCTCTAAGAGTGTGTTACCTCATCAACTTTCTTCATCTTTCTAATCCTTTATAATGGAAGGACCTTTCCAGTGTGACAGAAGATTTTTGTTAATTGTTGGCATTCCTTTTAGACATTAATGACACTCTGTGACATTCAAGCCAGTTGCTTGAGTTGCTACAAAATTAATAAAGACTATCAGCTCCACACAACTTTCTTTGTATCTCTCAGTATGGCTACCTTCAGAAGATTGTGGCGACCGGTAACTTTCGCAAGCAGAAGCTCGAGTGAAGATAGTTACTTCTTCTGAAGAGTCCATCATGTTTTTGTAATCCTCTGTGTCCTCCTTGGCTACTAGCAACTGCATGGAGGGGGGGGGGGGGGGGGGG
>NC_048420.1:2409111-2417720 GCF_013103735.1 Etheostoma cragini | reverse complement strand
CTGTGCGTGATTACACAGTGTTGTTGTTGCGACACAAAAACTACCAACTATGGCTTCAAATCTACTTTCCTACTTTTTCTTCAGCTGGCTAGTTATCTGTTCTTTTATGTAAGAAAACTAAAACAAATGTGGGAACCACTGTTGTAAAAACAGTCATATTAAATTAATTTAATAACATGTAGCTTTAATTACCTTACCATGAATCACAACAGCCAGAAGTTTTTCGTGTTGGCTAGACTAGGTTTTGATTCACAGTGGTAATTAAAGTGAATATGAGGTACTAGTTGAAAGATTTCCTTTGGCAAAAAAGAAAGCAAGTGAACACACATTGAACCTACAATTTCAGCAGAAACCAGATGCTGGTCTCATCTCAGTTTAAAAACATTCAAAATGCCTGCATCAATATGAAACGCTGCCTGTAATCACAGCGAGAATGTAGAAAGAGAAACAGTGTGTTCATGTAATGATGCAGCTTTGGTTTCTAATTCACACAGGTTTATTACTGACTTAACTGGAAGTGTGCAGAGCTGTTTTCTTTGCTTACTAAATTTGAAAATGTGCACTTTTGACATAGTATTGCAAGTGTTTTCAAACAGAATGAACATTAAATGGATGAAAACATTCCATCAAAAACAATTCTAGTATATTCTAGCACACCTATATGGATGGGTGCGTGTGCAGGTACCTATTTAGATATATGGCTAATAGCTATAACATTTCAAGTATTATATAATATAGATGGTTAAAAGACTTGCATGTCATATGTACACACATATATACTTCACTCATGTTGTAAAAAGACTGCCCTTTAGACTGCCCTTCAAACAATCATCTAAATACCCTCTTAAAAAACAAAAAACACACACACTAGAAATGTCTCAATGGATGGCAATGTCAGTTGGTCCATCCCAGTCGGTCTAGACTGAAACAGCTCAACACATTTTATGATTGTCATTACATTTTGGACAGATGTCCATGGTCCCCAGAGGAAGAATCTTTATAACTTTGGTGTTTGTCCGACGTTAGATCTGACACAATTTGGAGAGCAGTGACCAGAAAAAGGATTTGGTTTCAGAAACTGCCTCTTGCCTGTAAATTGAAATACAGCCGAAACAGTGCTCATCACACAAATTACACTTCATTCAAGAAATTTCTTGAGGGAAATTGATTTGTTTTGGACATTATCGAAATTATCCTAAGTCAGTTTTTGATTCATTCAAATTCATCTGTCCCTGCTGTGTGCTTTCAGTCGCTAAAGTATCTTGAGAGGCACATTTTGTCAAATCACACCGGTAGGAAGCAATGCATAAACACTGTTTCAATAAAAAAACATCAAACAGAGATGCTGTGCTGGTTTAATCCAAAGCAACAAAAGAAAACTAGAACTGCAAGCAGTTATGACCGGGGTCCAAGCCTCATCACGTCAGTCGCCTATAATCAAATATCAAGAGTTGTGAGCTGTGAGTCGGCGGTACAGTGCCGTTGCAAATATCCCAGAGCCCTAAGAATTTTTGACAACCTCTGGTCCATCTGACTTAATTTTCTATAAAAGCTTGTAAAACATCAACCCTGCTGTCCATAGTCAATCTATGAACATCATTTCTTTTCAGGAAAAACTGGGCTATTAGAATATTTGTGCTGCACTGAGGTCACTTGAATGTTAAAAAAGGTCGTAGGACCATAAAGACAAAAATAAAAAAATAAAAAAACGGAACATGAATCTCACAGATATGCGCACGCACCCGCACGCGCACACGCACACACACACACACACGAGCATTTGTGTTGTCTAAAACAGTTCTGTATATTTGGAGTCATCCAGCAAATAAATAAACATATTAAACATTATAACTCATATAAAGGACAACTTATTTACATTTCTTACATACAGTGTATCAATCTCGCATGTAACAGAATGGATTAATAGCACAATGACCCCAAAGAACTATGGACTTCTAGGCCGGATACAAATCCTTTTGTAAGGGACAGGAAGACAACCAAAGAAGTCAGCAGAACTGGGCCACGGTTAGCTTTCAGCTCCAAAAGACAGTATGTTACTAGTTATTTTATTAAGTTACAAACTTATGAATCAGAAGTGCCATTTGGCGTCACATACGACGCACTCGTAAATGACCCAAAATGGTCTGCGTTCATTATACCGCCCCCTAACGGCCTATCTTTACCAGATTTGGTACAGAGCCTCCAGGCGGCGTGCCAAACAATCATCACAGGTTTGATGTTGATAGCGTTTATTGTGGCAGAGATATTGCAATTGCAAATTTGCCATTTAAATGCATTGAGTTTTTAGACAAAACTAACAAATGTTGATTAAAGCGCCACCTTATGGCCAATCTCAATCACTGTCTCAATCAAGTCTATTGCTGATAACATTTAATTTGGCCAACATATGATATGTGTGTTTGGTAGCTTGCTACAGAAAATTAGTTTGGTTGTCATATGCGCAGACTTTAAGGTAGTTAAATTCTGTGAATCAATTTTTCTTGCGGCTATCTGGAGTTGCTACATTCCAGGTTTTGTGCAAATCTGTCGGACGGCCTAGAACCAGTTCGAAAAAGTTGGTTTCACGCTTATTACAAAAAGAACTTTGAGCAGAAATGGGCATGGCCTATATCAAGTAACTTGGCTTGATTTAGTGAACACGTGGAGGTAAAGATTTTTTATGTTTGATGTGTTATGTGGAAGTTATAGGCAAAACACGTTTGACGTCATTGTAGCGCCACCTAGTGGTCCACATGTGTAAACCCCCACTGTACATCTACCCTGTTAATTTCAAGTAATCCTCTTAGTGTTGAATCCAAAACGTGGGTCCTATCGGCCACACCCACTTCAACCAATCAGTACCCACCTCAGAATTGGCCCTAGATGGTACCCATCAAACTTTGTAAAAAAAAGAAAATTGGATTTTATTCTAGAAAAATTCTTTTCACAAGTTTTTGTCAGGTCGGTCTGGAGATGGTAAGTGTTGTGCAGATCAATCACACGGTCTAGGAGGAGTTTGAAAAAGTTGGTTTTCAATAAATCGCGCTTTTTCAAGCATGTAAGTCTAGGCGGAAATGGGCGTGGCCTATATCAAGAGATTCAGTCGGATCCAAGGAACGCGTTGAGATATGGTTTTTAAATGTCCGATGTACGGTTTGGGATTTATAGGGCCAAACGCCCTCTTTTTGAGTCAATTGTTGCGTCTGAGGTGTTTGCAGAGTTTTGGACCAGCCCTGAAAATGGCTCACCGCCACCGTGTACGGTTTAGGCTGCAGTGTAAGTTTTATGCGGAGAAGAATAAAAATCCTTAGAAAAAAAGGTTCCACAGCCCTGCTATGTTAACTGCCTTGCTACCGCGGTTCCCAGTCCCTCAGGCTTGGACCCCTAAATATGAAAAGACTCAGTGGTAGACTGTGATTTTATAAGATGGACAGTTTTGTTGTTTATAAAGCAGCAGAGGAGACAGACGGACAAACAGAAATGCCTAGCAGTGCAGTTAAATTGAGGCTGATTGTATTCACGGCATAGACTCGTCTTTGTCCCTAAGCTCTGTCTAAATATTGAAGCAGATTGGTAAAAAAAGAGCCGGCTATCCAGAGGATTCAACTCAATCTGCATATTCATCACAATTAATTAGGATTCCTCTCTCTGCCATCAATTTTTATCTCTCCTGCTTTATTTCTCGAGAGGCAACTACAAGACAATGCTGGAACGGTGATCGGAATCAGTTATTAGGGGGGGTAGATGTAAGCACACACACACACACACACACACACACACACACACACACACACACACACATTTCAGACAGAATGATTCCGTCTGCATCAGATATGAGTGCTACACAAGCAGCGTTAATTTCTCTGTTGAAACAAACTTCCACTGCTGTCTCTCACTTTGTCTTTTCCCTCTTTTGTCTGGGCCGAGCGTACTTTATGCCTCAGCCAAACAGACTAAGAGCGGCCATTGTCTGGCGAGGCATTCAAATGAACTGCCGCTCAACACCCTTCTCGCAAGGCTAACTCTTTTAATTGCTCCAAGAAAAAGGAGCAGGGGCGAGAGATGGGGTGAATCCTCGGGCTGAGAAAGTCAAGACACTTGTGTGAAATCCGTCGTCCTCATAGTGCTAAAATAATGTGTTTAAATGGGAGTGGAATAGAAACTGTGGCGTGTAAACACCTTATGTGATCATTCTACGCCATCCTAAACTTCAGCTACAATTGTAATTCGTTAGCAAAACAAAACAAAAAAATTGATGACCAGAGAAAAAAAAAGAAAACCAGCAGTATCCTCTTTTTCTTCATTCATAAGGACTTAGGGAGAGACATTGCTGTGTGGAGATTAATAAAATCTTGCGCTAACAAAGCCATTGTTGGAAAGTAGAGCCATTAGCCACACAGCCAGGGCCTTACTTCTGTACAAATTTGTTACAATACAGCATCTTGAAAAGGGTGTGTAAAAAGTTGGGTGATAACTTTTCCATTTGGTACCCCAGGGTGATAAATGTGTTGAAAGACAAAAAATATTGGGGTATAAAAGTGAGATAGTGTTAGACAGATGACAGAAGTTATCCATTAAGCGAGCAGAGCCGTCCTGGTGTGAATATTGCATTTCCATGTTTATCACAATTACAGGCCTGTTCAATGGTTCACCTCCAACAGAGGGTTAAAACCAAAAGAGGAAGACAATCCTGTGGGGAGATGAGAATAGTGCACGCCCAGTCCTGGATGTGAGAGATGGGCACACGCACACTCACCCACGGTCACATCTTCAGTCTCAGTGGTTAGAGTGATCCTAATCTGTATCTTTGTATTGCGAGATGCAAAAAGTCACTTTGTCTAGTCAATTTATCGCAAAATATTTTTTAAGCCAAGTAAAAACTACCATTGATATACAAGTTTTTAGCATTTTTGTCTTTAAATCAAATGGCATGATCTTGGTACCAGTGACGTTATAGGTATAACAAACAAAACTAAATCACCCCATAAGATAAGAACTTTTTGTCAAAAGAAACTCCACCTGTGTCTGTCCATCCACTGACTACCAAACAAAGATTGCGTGTGGAGGAGCAGTGGACTGAACATAATTAACATATGTGTTGTCCCTGAAAAAGCAACAAAGTTGTGGGCACTGACATGCAACAGCCAACTAATGTGGCCGTGCCGCAGGAGACAGCCGGGGTCGAAGGTCAGTCAGATGACAACTTTGAACCACAGGCCAAAAAAAATTACCTCTCTGATGCTGCTAATCTCATCTAATGATGTCCCTGTAGGCTGACATGCCTTATGCTAACCTTATTCGTAGCAGTATCTGCTTTCTCCACATCGGCTCACAGTGGTGTTTATTTTTCATTTCCACTGTGTGGACATAAAGTATGACAAAGATCCCATAATGTAAATGGACTTCTGTTGCCTGTAGTTCAATATACTTTTCTCCACTTACTGTACGCATAAAGTCCTGATTAAAATCAAGAGTGTCTCCAACTTTAAATCGACATGAGATCTGTGGATTTTAAATGTGTACCGTCATTTCATATTAGCACTCCAGCTCATATCTATACAGGAGCTGTCATGTCATTATCTTTTTAATTATCTTTGACCTTGCTTTCATGGCAGTTTTTCATTACTTTTATCATTTGTACCTTTCTGTTGCTAACTATTTCAGTTGCTTGTAAAAAAAAAAAATTAGATATATTTTTTTCCACTGAATTATTGTTTGCGATTGACTGTGTGTTGAGCAAGATGCTGGGCCAATATCCAGAACAGCTTATGTTACTGCTCCTGGGCATTAACTCCAAGTCTCTGAATCTCTGCTTGGACTGTCCTTCAGGGAGAAAAAAAGACAACTTCAGTTCAAATTCTTAATCATGAGATTTGTTTATGTTCAAGTGACATTTGGCCGTAATTGCGTAGCATTTGTTACGTAGCGGCAAGGGCGGGAAAACCTGGTTAAATTAAGAGTAGCCAACAGGTATGACATTTAGTGTAATTACATGGACATGAATAACCTGTTTATGGGGGTTATCCCGGTTATTATAATTTATAATGAATACACTTTATTGATCCCCCATGGGGAAATTACAATTTACACTCTGTTGTTATGACAAACATGCTCAGGTCTTATGCTGGTGGACCAGCACCCTGAGCAGCTGAGGGGGGTTCGGGGCCTTGCCAAGAGCACCTTGGCAGTGCCCAGGAGGTGAACTGGCATCTCTCCAGTTACCATTCCACACTCCGTACTTTGGTCGGAACTGGGACTTGAACCAGCGACCCCCAACTCCCTACGGACTGAACTAATGCCACCCCTAATAATCATAATCAGCATATGGTGTATACATAAGCACATAGAAGTCATGTAATTCATATTTCCTTCCCATATTCACATGATGAATACTAGTAATCCAGTTACTGATTACTGTATTCTAGTTGCTCAGGAGCTGTGGTGTTGACAGAAAAACTGAAAATGAGAGCAACAGGAAATCTTAAACCCAACATTGTACTTTTCCTTCTACTTGACAACTTAACTTATTTCTTCTCCGCTCCGATTGCCGACACCTGTCTGCTATGAGTTCATCCACCGTCACTCTCTCAACCACACACACACCACGTACTATTGATTCCTGAAAGGAGCTATGCTGCTCTTTTAACACTGTCCTCAACAGCGGCGTCAGCCTGTCACTACCATTACATAGGCTGGGGAAGCAGTGGATGAAGATAAGCAGCCCCTTTCATTACCGGAAGACAGTTTCTTCATCGCAAAAACACCATCATAAATGGGAATGTCAATGTTAATGGACTCATTGAATCTCCATCAGATGATAATCAAAAACCAGCCGGCGGTACAGGTGCTGCGATAAACTTAATTCAAGGGAGACCTCATCTTTAAATGATTATTTGTATATCAATTACTCGCCCTATGTTAACTTCAAATCTTGGTTGGTGTACCATTTGGTGTATCAATGGTTGTGGTGAGAGTGCTGTATAACAAGTTACTACATAATATCCCAAAGGCTGGGTTGAGATCTGGTGACTTTATTGTATCAGATCATAACAGTTATCTCGAGACACATTACAAATAGAGTAGGTCTAGACCTATAATTTATAAAGTCCCAACAATTCTAGTATTTCCCCCAAGAGCAAGCAACTAGTGTAAGCAACTAGTGTGGCAAGGAAAAACTCCCTTTTTGGAAGAAACCTTGGCCAGACCCAGGTCAGTTGGGGATGTGATGCATATTAGCAATAACAGTCACAATAAGGATTCATGTGATTTTCATACTCATGCAGAAGCATCTACATTCTTTATGTTGCTTTTATTACGGTTCTTCTTTTAATTTGCTACCTATCTATACTTTATATGGGATGTGAAGTTATCTTGACACTGGGTGAATACCTGGACCAACGGCCTCGGACATCAAGTAAAGGATGTTTGACTTTGCATGTCATTGGAAAGCTTCATCTCATGTAATTACCCCTTAGTTCTAAAAGCAGTGTGTGAAGCAACAAAGTCCTAATGGTTGAGTCAAAACAACACCGGACGGATGTGGCAAACTCTGAGCAGCTCTTACTGTAAGATGTTTTCAGTTTGACATGACCAAAGCTGGAACCACATTTTGCCACCGGGAGCAATAAAAAAGGACTTGTGCTGTGGTGATGAAGCCGGAGCCCGAACCAAAGGTGGAAGTAATCAATTTCCATTAGTCTCCTCAACTGCAGCTGACTGGTTTTTTTTCTATACTTAAGTTAAAGTTTGTAATCTTGCTCAGAAGGTATGTTTTGACCAGAATATTTTTCTTTGCAACGTTCCAAATTGCTTGCAGGCTATTCATGCACTTCATTAACCGGCCAGCTGCAATCACATTGAGTCAATTAGGCTGAATCCAAGTTATGGTCGTTTATTCAGTTTACTTTGTGCTTTTTATTGAAAATCAGCGACTTGAACCTCAGCCCTGTTGTCCTTGTGGCATTGCAGCCCAGTCTCACGGCAGTTTGTGAAATAGTGGCGTTATTTAATCTAATGATTAGTGTACAGGGACATGATTTTTTTTCTTTTGGTAGTGTTGAGCATTCATTTTAAACTAATGCCTTTCAATGGGAAGCATCTTTTGTGATAACAGCGTGATTACGGTAGCGAGTAGTATTGAAAAGCAGAAAATCCACGTTAAGAGGTTGGTCGATGGGTCAATCAGGACTTTCACCACGGGCCCATGACTGACAGGAGCCCCAAAAAATAGGTAAAAACTCATATAAAATTATTAAACCACCATCTTTCAGTAATAATAATATGAATGATCTCTTTGTTTTTCGCAGTAAAAGTTAAATATCCCCAATCGACCAAAAAGTAAACATCCAAATTGACCAACCACCCCCCTGTATCTGCATGAAATGGTTTGGTCCTGCCTTAGTTGCAGTTAGTAGATGCGCCAGAACTACAGTGACCACAATGTTGTCAAGTAACGTTAAATCAAAATCTGGTTTTCAAAAAAGGAGACAGAGGAAAGAGAGAGAGGAAAGCCAAAAGAAAGGGTGTCAAACTATAACCATAGACCGTATATATATTGATGGACAGAGCATCCGGTTCGGAAAAGTGCAACCACTGCGGAAGTAACTTAA